>NC_091473.1:255609901-255709880 GCF_036971445.1 Narcine bancroftii
TAGCAGATACCTGTGGCAGACCACCAGCTTTGGAAGATGGCGCACCGTCTGACGAACATATTTCTGGAATCTCCTTCCCGGTGGGGACAAAGGTCACCTACAGGTGTAACATCGGTTACATTTTTGCCGAAGGAAGTATTCCACAGGTAACCTGTTTGCAAAACGCCTCATGGTCTTCGTTGAAAGCAACCTGTGATCGTAAGTACTGAGTCATTACACTGTCCCTTTATCTTTCCCACCATCTGCTGGTGAGTGGTTTGAGGCTGGGACACGTTCAGGGTGGTAGTAGAAATGTGTATGGAGTCAGAGGAGATTCTTGATGAATATTTGGTTCAGTGTTCACTAGAGAAGAGGATCTTTGCAATTTTGAGGATGACTGAAGGTGGACTGAGGCCCAGGAGCTCGTTGACATTGAGAGGACACGTTGGAACTTTTGAAAACCATGAAGTTAGATAAGACGTCAAGACCAGACGAGGTTTGTCTAAGGCGACTGTGGGAAGTTAGGGGGTAGATAGGCAGATTGCTGAGCCACTGGGGATGATCTTCACATTGTCACTGGGGTCAGGAGATGGACTAGAGGGTTGCAACTGATGTTCCCCGCTCATGAAAAGGAGTAGAGATAATGCAGAAATGATAGACCATTGGTGGGCAAAACTGTTGGAGAAGATCCTGAGAGACAAGGTTGACAAATACTTAGAGAGGCGTAAATTGATCAGGGATAGTCAACATGGCTTCGTCAGGGGAAAGACATGTCTCACAGGCTTGATTGAATTCATAGAGGATGTAACAAAGTTACTTTGATGAAGGGAGAGGCATTTGGTGTAAGACTACCTGCAAATTGGAGGAACAGCACTTTATTTTCCATCTGGACCCCCTCCAGCCAGATGAACATTGACTTCACTGCTTTCCACTAAACCTGCTCACCTTTTCTTTCCTCTCCCCGTTTCTGTCTTCTCAGTTCTTCCACCCACTCAGCTATCCCTCCTTCCCCCCTCATTGCTGCTGTCCCCTCCCTCCTTTCTTCACCTATCATCTCCTGTCTTCACCACACCCCCACCCCCTACTCTTTTGTATGAGGGGCTCAAGCCTGAAACATCCCTTTGCTGCATAAAGGACACAGTTTGACCTGCTCAGCTTCTCCAGAATGTTGTGTTTTTACGACAGGCATTTGATAAGGTACCCCATGCAAGGCTCATTCAGAAAGTAAAGGGGTATGTAATCAAAGGAAGTCTTGCTTTGTGGATACAGAATGGGCTTGCCCACAGAAGGCACAGGGTGGAGGTCAGTGACATGTGGTGTTCCACACAGATCTGTTCTGGGACCCCTTCTCTTTGTGGTTGAGTGGATGAGTAAGTTTGTGGATGACATGAAGGTTAGTATTATTGTGGATGGTCTGGAGGGCTTCCAGAGAGAGACTGATGGGATGAAGAGCTGAGCTGAGAATTGGCAGATGGAGTTTAACCCAGAAACGTGTTTCATTTTAGTCGGTTAAATTTGTATGCAGAATCCAATGTTAATGGAATCAATGTGAACGAACTGAGAGATCTTGGGGTCCGTGTCCATAGGACACTCAAAGTGTTGATGAGAAGGTGCGTTGGCCTTCATTAACCGTCGAATGAGCTCGAGCCATGAGGTAATGTTACTGTTAGGCAAGACCATGCTTGGAATGGTCAGTTCTAGCCACCTCACTACAGGAAGAATGTTAATGCTATAGAGGGCTGCAGAGGAGATTTATAAGAGTACTGTCTGGATTGGAGAGCATACCTTCCCAGACCAGGTTGAGTGAACCTGGCCTTGTTTTCATTGGAGCAACGGAGGATGAGGTGGCCTGATTGAGGTGTACAAGATGATGAGAGACATTGATCGAAAGGGTGGGCAGAGGCTTTTTCCCAGGGAAATGGCTAACATGAAGGAACATAGTTTTAGGTGTTTGGGAGTAAGTACGGGGGGTGAGGTGGGTGGGGACGTAAGAGGTAAGTTTTTCACACAGAGAATGGAGGGCTCATTGAATGTGCTGCTGAGCACGGTGGTGGAGTCAGGTTCAATCGGAAATTTGAAGAGCCCATTAGATAAGATAATGGAACTGAGAAAAATGGAGGGTTATAGAGTAGAGAAATTCTAGGGTGTGGTTAGAGGAGGTTATTAGGTAAGCACAATGCTGTGGGCCGAAGGGCCTGTACTGTACTGTGGGCTACTATGTTTTATGTTTTAATAATTCGATTGCTGTATCTGTGGAGTAATATTCAGCCATGCACATTGCTGTTAAATGATGATGTTCCTGGATCCGAGACAATGCAGACACAAAGGATCTTGTGACACAACAGGAAGTGTATTTATGCTGAAGCATCACTGATAATTCCCGGCTGCTCGTCTGTTGGAACTGCTTATGTGCAAAATGGTCACCATTCTCAGAAATGACCGTCGTTGTGCCTCGTGCCAGAACCTTGTTCCAGTTTCCCCAAGAAGGTGGCTAAATCTTCCAGATGTTTCTCCCACCGCCGCCCCCCCCCCGACCCCTCCAGAGGTACCTTTCCATGGGTTTGCTGGAACCAAGTATTCTGACGAGGTGAATGGACGTGTGGAACAGCTGCTTTAGAATCAACTATGTTTTGGGAAGTATCTTTTAATGTGGTTCAAGGCAAACGTTTGATCAAGTATTACATGTTTGGGACAAATCTTTTATTTCCATTGCCATGCACCTTGAGCACTTGAATCCTAGAATTTGGCCAACTGTGAAACGTTGAGTGTGTGAAGCAGAAGTGGAGCATATTCTAACATATGGAATTCTTTGCTGTTTCTCTTCAGCTAAAAGTTGTGGGAGTCCTGGTGAAATTCTGAATGGATATTACAATGACACAGGTAACACATTCGGAAGTATAGTTACCTTTTTTTGTGACAAAGGGTGAGTATTTATCAAGTCTTCTGGCTGGAATGTGTATATATTTAAAAACTCATTGCCTACAATGCACAGCCGACAGTCAGGGCAGGGGCAGAGACGAGCAGAGACGTGTTGGGCTGGCTCTTCCCCCAATTCCTCAAAGCCTTCCCACTCGGCGAGGTAAAAACACGAATGGCGCCAGGAGAGGAGTATCTATAAAAGATGCAGCTAAAGCGACGGGTTCTTCGCCAGCTTTACTCTTGAGCTTTCGGGATTTCCTGTTTATGTCACTGTCAGGACAGGGACCTTGTATGTGCTTTTTAAAGGGGAAAGATCACTATTATTTAAACAATTTAAAAGATTCTATGATTAAACAATATTTATTTGAAAATCAATATGGATAGAATGCTAAAATTTATTAGTCTTAATGTTAATGGAAAAACGGGTCGGTGAAAAGGAAGCAGGTCTTGGCACACCTAAAAAAATTTAAAGGTCTTTCTACAAGAAACGCATCTTCTAAATTGGAACATGCTAAATTATACGTAGGATGGGTAGGACAAGTAATAGCTTCTTCATTTGACTTTTATGAATAGCTATGCACCGAATTATGAAGGATATCTTTTTTAAAACAGCGGAGGGGGGACTTTCTTTTGCTTCTCTCTCTCTCTCTCTCTCTCTGTAAGAGGCGTTTCAAGCGAATCTGCCTGCCTGACAGCAGATAAAAGGCAATTTTGAGTAATATGGACCTGTTTTTATTACATGACAATAAATTGAATCTTGTATCTGTACCTATTGTTTTCTGTTCTATAACACTCCCTGTGGCCCTTCTGTTTAATGGGCCAAGTCCTGTCATTGTTTGACTTATCAAAAGGCAGTTGTGAGAATGAAACTTCTTTGTCACTTATCTTGTTATGTTTCCCAAGAGATCAGTGTTGCACCTGTCTATTCAGACCATCTGCAGATCGTTTGAGAAACTTCATGCACAGTTAATAACTTCCACCACATCCAAGTCCTTTGCACTGTGTGCCCAGTCAGTTCTGAGGAAGTTGAAACTATCACTACTGTAACCCGTGATTCCGACAGTTGTCTGTGATCTGTAAGTCTGCAGTTCGGAGAAGGATGTATTGCGGTGATTAATGGAATGTGGAGTTTAGAATCATCTCACAGGACTGAACACCAGAAGCTCCCTCTTGTGGGAGAAGACTTGAGGCTTCCCTTTTAGGCTACTGATGTGGTGAAATTATTTTGTGAGTTGATTCTCTAAAACACTGCTTCCTCTGACCTTTGAATATGCGAGCAGATGGAATCTAGCTGAGCAAAGTAATGGCTGATTATTGAGAAAGTGAGATCTCAGTTACAATCATCGGCTGTGATGTTACTGAATAAGAACACAAGAAATGGGAGCAGGAGTCGGCCATAAGGCCCGTTGATCCTGCTCCACCATTCAATAAGATCATGACTGATCTGATCATGGACTCAACTCCACTGACCTGCCTTTTCCCCACATCCCTTAATTCCTTTTTTATGTAAAAATCTATCTGACTGAACCTTAAGTATGTTTAATGTAGTGGTCTCAACCGCTTCCCTGGGCAGAGAATTCCACAGATTCATGACTCACTGGGAAAAACAGTTTTTCCTCATCTCGGTCTTAAATCTACTCCCCTGATTGTTGAGGCTGTGTCCCCTAGTTCTGGTACGATCAGTGAGTGTGGTGAACCATTGTTACACCGTGATTGGCTGCTATCGACTGGACACGCCTCCCGAGACTGATCCTACCCATAGCCCCTTGCGGGCTCCCCCTTTCCTTTTGCTCCGATCAGTCAAGGAGGTGGATGGTTGTTTGAAAGTGTTCCCGTTTTAGCTGTTAAAAACCTGATTGTTTCAGTATCAGCCTTTTGTGAATTATTGATGGTGCTTCAGTGAGCTAAATTATCCCCTTGCTCCTTGGCTGGATGTTATTGTGTTGGAGTGAAATCAAGTTGTTAGACTTTGAACAGTTGTAGACCAAGCTAACAAGGCTGTCAAGGAATAAACATATATTTGTTTGCACTTTGACCTTGACACATTATCAATTGTTTTTTTATGCTTTAGAACATTATTGGAATGGTTTTATTCATTATAATCTCGACGTCTCTTTTCTGAGCCTCCTCTTGCTTCTCCGTTCAACTTCTTGTAGATGTTTTCCATCTTAGTTCCCAGCAACGTGTTCCTTTGTCTTTTCCAGATACAATTTGGTGGGTACGGCTAAAAGGAAATGTGAAAATAATGGATGGAGTGGCCAAGTTCCCACATGTGAAGGTAACATTGGGCAGAATGGTGGTGAGTCGTTGGAGTGATAGAGGAATGAGTTAGCTTATTACTTCCAAGATGTACTATCCTTTTCTACGATGGGGAATTTGAAATCTGGGTTGGCAAATAGTCATTAATGAATCATTATTTCCAAGAATGACTGAGTCTCCTCATTACTCTCTCTGATGCAGTGAAAATCTGATGTTTGTCAATCTATGGGACAAGATGATGAGGGCCCTGCAGGTTGACTGCAACAGCTTTTAACCCTGGCAGCCTCAGTCCTGCATAATCACTGCTGGAGTTTCAGGGGAGATGATTGTTGCTCAGGCTTTACAGGAGCTGGGCAGCATTGGTTTCATCACAAAATGCCCCCATGTAGCCAAAAACCCTGTTGCAACGCAGACTCGTTTTAATGTGAAAGAAGCCTGTGGTAGAAACTCGTATTTTAAAGAATGATCATCCCCAATTAAACTCAACATCTTAAGGGGGTTGGGAGTGGGGTTGGGGGGAATAGGTGCACGTCCGTTGATTTTTGTTCTCTGTCGAGTGCCTGGCAACATACACTCTCTCTCTGCAGCTTACCAATAGTCTGAGTCTGTTCGTAACACTAATTATATTAACTTTCACCAGTTGTCAAATGTGGTGATCCACCAGAAATCAAAAATGGGAATGTGTCACCTCTCGGAGGCTCAGAGTTCTGGGAATATGGAATGAAGGCTTCATACACCTGTAAGGTTGGCTACAAGCTGGTTGGTGCATCATCGATCGTTTGTAATGAGGCTGGAAATTGGAGCCCTGCTCCACCTACGTGCAGAGGTAATGACCTTCCTGGGGGAGGGGTTTAATTCCAGTTGTCTACAGAAAACAAGCTTAACACCAGTCAAGATGAGTGGTTCTGGTAAATAGTTCACATTTGCCAGCATCGCCAATGAAACGCCAGAGAAGGTGCAACTTTGTTCCATTCTCATTGTTGTTACAATCCCCCCCCAACTCCACGATTATACTTCAACAGGGCATGGCATGAATGTTCTGCCACTCATGCCTCATTAAGCAGTTCTAATCAGAATCGAGGTTTATTGTCATGAACTAGTGACAGAATTTGGGGTTTTGTGGCAGCATCACAGACCAAACATTCATATAGACCACCTTACAACTATAAATAAAAGAACAAAACAGTGCACAACAGTGAGGCAGTGTCTGTGGTTCATTCACCATTCAAGAATCTGACGGAGGACGGGGAAGAAGCTGTCCTTGTGCCGCTGGGTGCTCGTCTTTAGGCTCCTGTACCTTTTCCCGATGGTAGTAGAGTGAAGAACTAGACCAGTAATAGTAATACTATACATCGCACCGCCCTGCACTGCAGGATGTTTACTGTGTAAATGGGTGGCTGATAGTGAGCAAGGAAACGGGCCTTTTGGCCCAAAAAGACGGTGCTGACCAAGTTGTCTACCCAAGTGGGTCCCATTTGGCTGCATTTGATTGGTTTCCCTGTAAACCTTTCCTCTCCGTATACCTGTTCAAATGTCTAGGTGAGACGAAGGGCCTGTTTCTATGCTCTGTGACTCTAATTAGCTTTACAGTTCTGCAGAAGGGTGTTGAACTTGTAATCAGAATCCCGAAGAAACCTTCCAGCTCAGAAGAGGGCCATTTGTCCATTGTCTCCAAACTAGGCAAGACATCGCTGAAGAGATAGTGTGGGTGCAACGAGAAACAGTTAACATTTTGGGAGGTTAGGTTCTGTGAACAAAAATGTTTGCCCAATTCCTTTGCACACGTTGCCTGAACTGCTGAGTGTTTCAAAATTGTCTTTTTCAAGTTTTCACACTTTTGGCTTTCAAGAAACAGTTACCACTTTATTCAATTTTCCTAGTTTGATTCCAACTCCTTAAGGTGCTCTCAAAATATGGTGATGTTTCTGCTGCCCATCCTTCAGTCAATCCCACCTTTGGGTGAAACCTCTCCTTGACTCTGAAGTCTTCTGTTCTTCGATCTCTGCAGATTTTGTGTTTCACTCCATTCAGTTGCTCCAATGTGAACTCTCTTCAAGGGATGCCTGCCCCGAAGTTGTTCTCCTTTAAGCGAAGGGAGTTCTCTGAGAGCCTCTCACTGCTCCCCATCTGGTCTCCCTGCTGCTCTCAAGCTCTACGACCAAGTACTCACCAAGACTCACTTCCACAGCCGCTCGCCTACTTTCACAGAGTCAAGATCAGTTCTCACCTTGTATCAGATCCAATTAACACCTTTTGTCTGTTGGTCTGGACTCCTCCCCTCCCATTCTTCCCCTTTTCTGTCTCAGTCTTCATTGAGATGCCGACCTGATTTTTGCTTATACCGGGACCAGACGGGATCTTCCCCAGGACATTGAGAGAAGTGAAGGAGGAAATAGCAGAGGCTCTGACGGTAATTTTCCAAATGTCATTAGATATGGGGATAGTGCCGGAGGATTGGCGCATTGCGCATGTGGTTCCGTTATTTAAAAAGGGTTCAAGGAGGAAGCCTGGCAACTATCGGCCTGTAAGTTTGACGTCTGTGGTAGGTAAATTAATGGAGAAAATTCTTAGAGATAGTACTTATAAACATCTGGATAGACAGGGTCTGATCAGGAGCACTCAACATGGATTTGTGGGAGGAAGGTCATGTTTGACCAATCTGATTGAATTTTTTGAAGAGGTGACTAGGAATGTGGATGAGGGTAGCGCAGTGGATGTTGTCTATATGGACTTCAGTAAGGCCTTCGATAAGGTACCACGTGGAAGGTTAGTTAGGAAGGTGCAGTCTTTAGGTATAAATTTTAAGATAGTCAAATGGATTGAACATTGGCTGAAAGGGAGAGGCCAGAGAGTGGTAGTGGATAATTGTCTGTCAGGTTGGAGGTCGGTGACCAGTGGTGTGCCTCAAGGATCTGTATTGGGCCCATTGTTGTTCGTTATATACATTAATGATCTAGATGATGGGGTGGTGAATTGGATTAGTAAATATGCAGACGATACTAAGATAGGTGGAATAGTGGATAATGAAGAAGGTTTTCAAGGATTGCAGAGGGATTTGGACTGCTTAGAAAAGTGGGCTGAAAAATGGCAGATGGAATTTAATGCTGATAAGTGTGAGGTGCTTCATTTTGGTAAGAAGAATCAGAATAGGACATATGTGGTAAATGGGAGAGCATTGAGGAATACAGAAGAGCAGAAAGATTTAGGAGTGACGGTACATCGTTCCCTGAAGGTAGAAACTCACGTGAATAGGGTGGTGAAGAAGGCTTTTAGTATGCTGGCCTTTATCAATCATTGCATGGAATATAGGAGTTGGGAGGTGATGTTGAGATTGTATAAGACGTTGGTGCGGCCTCATTTGGAGTTCTGTGTGCAGTTCTGGTCGCCTAATTAGAGGAAGGATATAAACAGAATGGAGAGAGTGCAGAGAAGGTTTACCAGAATGTTGCCTGGGTTTAAGCATCTGGAGAATGGGGAGAGATTGGACAGATTAGGTCTTTATTCTTTGGAGCGTAGAAGGTTGAGAGGGGATTTGATAGAAGTATTTAAGATTATGAAAGGGATAGACAGAATGGATGTGGATAGACTATTTCAGTTAAGAGGAGGAAAGATTAAAACAAGAGGACATGAGTTAAGAATTAAGGGGCAGAGGTTTAGAGGTAACATGAGGGGGAACTTCTTTACTCAGAGAGTGGTAGCTGTGTGGAATGAGCTTCCGGGAGAAATAGTGGCAGCGGAGTCAATTGTATTATTTAAGAAAAGGTTGGACAGGTCTATGGATGAGAAGAAGATGGAGGGTTATGGGCATCGTGCAGGGAGGTGGGACTAGAAAGGGGTGTTTGGTTCGGTGCGGACTAGAAGGGCCTAATGGCCTGTTTCCGTACTGTAATTGTTATGTTTTATGTTATGTTATACCTTGAAGAAGGGCTCAGGCCTGAAACATTGGTAATCGATCCTTCCCTCCTATGAAGCTGGTTGAGTTCATCCAGCATTTTGGTGTGTTATTACTACAATCACAGTGTCTGTAGATTTCTGTTTCACTCTCTTCAATCTCTCTGCTCTTCAGGACTTCTCCATTCATTGTATGCAAATCCATCATAATTTTATACTCCTACCTGTACTAACTGTCACAGATCAAGACTGACTTGTTCTGTATGGTACTCTTTAGAACTAAAACTGTTCAACCTTGACAACCTATCTTTAAATCTCCCCCGTTGTTTCTGCTGTGTAAGTAGTAGTCTTTTTTTTAAACTTTATTTAAGATTTTATAACATGAATAACATATAGGATTACATTAAAAAAAAATTAAGAATAAAATAATAAAATTACAATACAATATCAGTAATCTAAATAAACTATACCCTCCCCAATAATTATTACACATTAATAACCCAACTCAAATTAGTCCAATCCCCCTTTCCCCCCAAAATAAAGAGTGAAGAATTAATAAAGTTAATAATATATGTGAGAAAAAACCCACTTACAAAAAAAAAACATAACCGATTAAAATACTAACAAAAAGAAAAGTAATTAATACTAAGATATCAGACTTAAAAAACATGTTTAAATCAAACTTAAATGCATATATTTAACTCAAACTTAATATAAAAAATTAGTAAAGTTAGTAACATTATCTATCAAAAATTCTTAAACAATAATCAATTTAAAAAAAATTGTAGCATGAAAAAAAGATTAAAAAAAACTTTCTCTATAGAGATAAACCTTCACCAAATATCAACTAACTTCACATCTATCATCATATTAGTCACATAAACCACCATCTTAAAACAAAATTCAAACCTCATTAAACATTGTACAATTCAATTTTAGTACTCTTCCACCATTTTTCTCTTTTACTCTTGAATAGCTATCCAATAAAAGTTCCATACCACATTTAAATATTTAAATATCCCCAATCATTACGTTAAAATTCAGATATCCAAATAATAAAAACACATCTACAACAAAATCTATATCTTCAACAAGTGGAGCATAAACCACAAACAAAATTCAAGCCTCATTAAGAATTGTACGATTCAATTTATAACTTTTACCATTATTCCCTTCGTTCTATAACTAAAATAGCAAAATAATATACACCAGAGTTACCACTCCTTTCACCTTAAAGAAAAAATATTTAAAAAAAACTTATCCATCCCATTCACATTTAAATTTCAGATATTCCTTATCTACTGAATAAACTTTACAAAAAAAAACCACATCAATTTTTAGTTTTTTAAACAATCAAATACTTTCTTATGCTTTTTTTTATAAACACAAAAAAACCCTTCACTCTTTAATCTAATAATACAAAAAAAGGAAAAAAAAACGGGTAGGAGGTTAAAAATACCCCCTCCTGTCCAAACCGCGCAATGCGGTAACTCCCAAAAAAAAATGGGTGTGAGATAACTCGTACGTAGCAGATGACTTTCAGGAAATAGTGCCTATCCAGTTCTCTCCCCCAACTCTCACTTCATCTTAAACTAACATCATAATTATTTAATATCCCTTTTTTTAAAAAAAAAGCATTAGGAAAAAAAAAGGACAACTCTTCTTTTAATCAGCTCCAACTGCCGAGTCACCATTACAACCGTTCCTTCTTGTAGCACGGCTCTTTTCTTCCATCTCTTGTCTCCTTAGAGATCGCGGCGGACTACGTCTCTGTTGAAACCGAGTAATTGGCAGCTCTTGAGCAAATGCTATAGCTTCCTTTGGAGAATCAAAGAACTTTGGTTGGCAACCATCTTGAAAAACCTTCAAAACAGCTGGATATCTAAAGGTTGCCTTGTAACCTTTCTTCCACAACAACTCTTTAGCAGGATTGAATTCCCGTCGTTGGAACATAACTTCTTGACTCAAATCCGCATAGAAGAAAACTCGATTATTTTGAATCATCAAGGGTGATTTTCTCTGTTGTGCATTTCTAATAGCCACTCGTAAAATTATTTCTCTGTCGTAATAATTCAAGCAACGAACCAAAACAGGTCTTGGACTTTGACCTGAAATAGGTCTTCTACGCAAGGCTCTGTGAGCACGTTCCAGTATTATACCTTCCGGGAAATGTTCTTGACCCAACACCTGCGGAATCCATTCAGTAAAAAATTTTCTTGGGTCTGGTCCCTCCATACCTTCCGGCAAACCAATAATCTTTATATTGTTCCGTCTGGATTGGTTTTCCAAATAATCAATCTTTTTCACCAAATTTTTATTTTGAGTTTTTAAGTCTTCGACCATTTTGGTCACATCAAAAACTTGATCCCGTATTTCGTCTGTATCTTCTTCACACGAATTAAATTTATCTCTCACTTCAAGCTTAAAAGCTCCAAACTCAGCCATCTGTTGAGAATGTATTTTCACCAAAGTGTTAAACCTAGTACCAAGTTCAGTCATAATCTTGGATAATCCCTGCATTGTATAAGATAATTTAGATTCAAGATTCACAAAAATCTTTTCAATTGGAAGAGATTTTGGCTCAACAGATTCCTGCTTCTTCTCCAAAGGATCTTCTATTTCTTCCTTCATTCTGGTTGCCTTCCTTGTAGTACGACTGCGTGTGGAAACCCCAGCCACAGCCTCTCCAGCAATGACTGGAGGACGCTGGCCGGGGTTTTCCCCAGTCCATAATGTATTAAATTCTCCCAGTACATCAAGTTGTATAGGTTCTTGTCTCTCAAGAGATGCAGTTTGCAGCGCCACTTCTACAGTTGACAAATGCCTTTGAGTAACTCTTTGTTCTAAAGGCTGTTTGGCGCCCTCTTTAGGGGGTTCTACCGATGTAACATAGAGCTCTACATCCGAACACTGTACCTCTCTCCTGGGATCCATTTCACGCTGAGTCCCGGTGTCTTTCCTGTAGGTAGGCTCCAAAACTTGAACTTTTGGAAAATGTGGTTTTTTGATGATCTGTTGTCGTTTTTTTTGCTCTTTTCCACCAATTGTACCATCATAAATTAAATTAACAGCACTGAAATTATCTAAACTTTTAAAGAATTTTAACGGGCATTTCTAGACAAAACAATAAGATAGAGTCAGGAGAGAACTGGAAGGCACGTCTGATCCTTACGCCATCTTGCCACGCCTCCATGTAAGTAGTAGTCTGTGAGGTTCAGAGATCATTTATAAAGTTCTCGCTGACCTCCTGCTCTACGTGGCTAAAAAAGGGAAGCATCCGTTTGCCTCCCTGTACCTTGTCCGCCTTGGAGATTTGTGGGGATATTCGAGTTGTTTCATCATCTTGCTACTTCTGAAATTGGTACACATAGTCTATAGTCTATTGGTCAGCCCTCTGTGTCTCTCCCATTATAACACATTCCCTTGTCTTGTTTGTCTTCCTTGAGCACATTACCTCGGACTTTATTCCATAGATTTCCATCTGAGCACTTCAGCTTCCTGTGTCCTCTTCTTCAACCACAGCTCAGAGACCTACAGCATGCAAACAGGCCCTTTGGCCCTTCTAGTCTGTGCTGAACCATTTTTTTGTTGCCGAAATCCACTGATCTACACTCAATCCATAGCCCTCAATAACTCTCCCATCCATGTACCTGTCCAAATGCTTCTTAAATGTTAAAATTGAGCCTGATTTCACCCCCTAAACTTTTCCCCTTTCACTCTTAACCCATGTCCTCTGGTTTGTATCTCTACTACCCTCAGTGGAAAAAGCTGACCTACATTTACTCTATCTGTCTCTCTCATTATTTTAAATACCCCTTTCAAATGTCCCCTCATTCTTCGACACTCCAGAGAATAAAGTTCTAACCTGTTTAACTTTTCCCTGTTACTCAGTTCCTGAAGTCCGGGCAACATCCGAGTAAATTTCTTTGCACTCTTTTTATCTTATTGATATCTTTCCTGGAGTTTGGTGCACACAATACTCCAAATTTGTCCTCACCAATGTCCTATACAACTTTTACCATAACATCTCATCTCCTGCACTTAACACTCTAATTTATGAAGGCCAATATGCCAAAAGCTTTCTTTACAACCCTATCTACCTGTGATTCCACTTGCAGGTTATCATGCATCATATTCCCAGATCCCTCTGTTCTACCGCCCTCCTCAATGCCCGACCATTCATTGTGTATTCCAAAATGCAACATTTCACGCTTGTCTGCATTAAATTCCATCTTTGCAGCCCATTTTTACAGCTGGTCCAGATCCCTCTGCAGGCTTTGAAAACCTTCTCTGTTCAATCTTTGTGAATTGATCCAATTTACTGCATTATCATCCAGATCATTGATATAGATGCCAAACAACAATGGTCCCAGCACCGATCCCTGAGGCACCACCAGTCACAGGCCTCCAGTCTGAGAAGTCATTATCCACCACTACACTCTGGCTTCTCCTGTCCAGCCATTGTCGAATCCAGTTCATGACATCTCTATAAATATTGAGTGTCTGAAGCTTCTTGACTAACCTCCCATGTGACACACTTCAGAAGTCATACTAAAGTCCATGTAGTCAACATGCACAGCCTTTCCTTCATCAACTTTCCTGGTAACCTCCTCGAAACACTCAATAAGATTGGTTAAACATGACCTACCATCCACAAAGCCATGTAGTCGATTCCTAATCAGTTCTGGCTATCCAAATAATTGTAAGTCCAATCTCTTGCAACTGACTTCCATTAATTTACCTACTACTAATGTCAGGGTCACCGACCTATAACTTGCAGGAACCCCACTTGCTGCCCCTCCTGCAACCAAGCTTCACTAATGGCCACAATGTGGTATTTCCACGTGCCTATCCACACTCTAAGCTCGTCTCCCTTTCCTACAATACTCCTTACATTGAAATAGATGCACTTTAGAACATTTACAACCCATTGACTTCTAACGGGGCATGTAATTTTCACATTATCTTTTACCTCCTCCATTCCTCTATCTGCCCTGGCCCTCTGGTTCCCATCCCCCTGCAAATATAGGTTAAACCCACCAGAGCAGCACTTGCAAACCTTTCTGCAAGGATACGAGTCCCCCTGCAGTTCAGATGCAACCTGTCCCATCAGAACAGGTCCCCTTCCCTGGAAGAATCCAGTGATCCAGAAACCTGAAGCCCTCCCTCCCTCACCATGTCTTTAGCCATGTGTTAAGCTGCATTGTCCTCCTTTTTTCTAACCCCACTAGCATGTGGTACGGGTAGCAACCCGAGATGGCAACCCTGGAGGTCCTGATCTTTGACCTAGTGCCTAACTACCTGAGCTCTTCATGCAGGACCTCCTCTCCTTTCCTACCTCATCATTGGTCTCTCTATAGACCACGACATCTGGCTGCTCACCCTCCCTCCTAAAAATGCCGTAAACTAGATCTGAGATATCTTAGACCCTGGCACCAGGGAGGCATCATGCCTTCTGGGATACTCGATCTCTTCCATAGAACCTCTTGCCTGTCCCCCAAATATGGAATCCCCTGCAGTTACACTACAGCTCACCCTTTCTCCTCCCTTCCTCCTTAACCACAAACTCAGTGTCAGAGATCTGATCACTGTGGCTGGTGCCTGGTAGGTCATCTCCCTCAACAGTATCCCAAATGGTATACTCGCTACTAAGAGGAACAGCCATACAGGTGCCCTAAACTGCCTGCCTGTTCCCTTCCCCTCTCCTGGCTGCCGCCCATTAACTCCTGTCTATCACCCCCTCTGCCTCCCAAATGATCTGGAGTTCATCACACCCCTACTCCAATTTCTTAACTCAGCTTGTCAGGAGCTGCAGCTGGATGCACTTCTCACAGATGAAGTCATCAAGGATACTGCTGGTTGCCTTGATGACCCAATTTCTGCAAGAGGACCGTTCCCTTCCCTTGGCTGCCATTCCGACTGTTTATGACTAGAGGAACATATATGATAACTTAAAAAGAACCAGCCCTTTCCTGCTGAATCCTTTTTGTTCCTTGAAAAGAAGGATGGCCCTTTCTTACTTCAACTCCTATTATCCCTTGCCTCTTACCTGTTCTCGCTGAGGTCTGTTGAGCTAAAGCCTCACCACTCTGTCTCAGCCCACTCTGACGATGACTGCCTCCTTGATGACACATTGGAAAATTATCCATTTGATTTAGTTTCTGTTGGTTAATGCTTCCCATCCATTCTCATGTATTACGTCTCACCCAAAGTCCTCATTTAGTACAGTAACATTTTTATGGCTTTTGGACATCTAAACAGACCTGCAGGTTTCTCTGAGGCAGCTTTAAACTCCCGGCAAACTTTCATACTTCATTTCAACTTAGAAGTCTACAGAGTGAATGCGAGAAGTGGGATTAACATAAGCAGAATGGATTACATGGACAGGGTGGGCTGCAGGGCCTGTTTCAGACTCTACAACAACTCTCCATGTATTTATTTCCAGGTGTCTGAGTGGTACCCTCTTCATGGTGGATTTTACCGATGACCAAACTGGCCTATCCTTTCCTGTCGTCTTCAAACTGTTTATTCAGTTTGGTTGAACCCAGAGCCTCATTACTATTTATTATCTTGGTTATTAATTCAATATCGGGTGTGACTACAGCATTACGTACACAATAAACACGACCGGTGGGTGAACATTGGGGGCCTCAATGATCACAT
Source organism: Narcine bancroftii (assembly GCF_036971445.1). Taxonomy (NCBI): domain Eukaryota; kingdom Metazoa; phylum Chordata; class Chondrichthyes; order Torpediniformes; family Narcinidae; genus Narcine; species Narcine bancroftii. The sequence goes on from NC_091473.1 coordinate 255,625,613, forward strand.
GTCTGTCTCTTGATTGTGAGAAAAATAACCATGGCTCTGTAGCTACTCCCTTTTGCCTGCATGTGCTATTGCACGGTGGTGGAGGTTGCAAAAAGACGGGCTGCTGGAGGAAGTCAGCAGGGATGGGGCAGGGTCCAGGCTTTAGTGATTGAGGCCCCTCTTTTTTCTGTTTTCTTTGTGTGCAGCACAGGCCTTTCAGCCCCTCTCCCTGTGCTGTCTATCCAGTGTCACCCACACATCACAATGACAAGCACTTGGTCCCTCGCCTGTGGTCAGGATTTGTGTTTTACCTGCAGTTCGTGGTGGAATCTGAAAGAAAGCCAGAACTGGTGGAAGAGCTCATCTTGTCAGGCAGCATCTGGGGAAAGAAAAGCTGGTCAAGGGTTTGGATCATGGACCCTTCCTCGGAGTGAAGGGTGGGTTTGGTTGGAAAGAAGATGAATTCTTGAATTCTAACAGGGAATGTTGGAATTACCCAAATAGACCAGGCAATGCTAATGAGGAGGGAAGTAATGCGATTGGTTCTGGTCGATGGACTTGTAATGTTTAATAGTATTTTATAGCAGTTGTTCTCAAATGATTTACTTCGTATCTCATCTAACATCTCAAAGCAACAAGTGAAATTAAAATCTTATTATGGACAAACCATCAGCAGTAGGTGTGGGGAAGTCCGTATAACTTGCGTTACCTCTGTTACTTAGAAAACAAATTAATTGAACAGTACAGGAGACAAACTGTAGCAACTTCATTTTGTGTTTGAGTTTGGACAAATAGTTACAGATAAATGATTTCCACACAACTGTGGTACTTGTCCTGGTGCAGTCACCGAGTTTAAAAGACAGGGGCTGCTCAATCCATTCCCACTCTGAAGTTCTGATGACAGGACGTGGAACTGTGTGGTTAGTAGCTTGAACTGCTGAGTTTTCCCAGCAACTTTGGTTTCTATTTGACTCTTCAGTCAACGTAGTCAGAATAGTTACGTGTTCATCGGTCAGGCGTTTGGATTGGTTGGATTACTCTACCCATGTCAATGGCCCATGTTGGAGGACTCTTATCAGTTATTGTGGCATTTCTCCCTCGAAATCTAGAGTTGGGTAATTACAATAGCGGCTTCTGTTATTAGTCATTGTTTCGAGCCAGGAGCCTTCCATATTCACACTTTTTTGGTCATCCTGTATCCTCCTGTGCTGATTGGAATTCTTACTGGTTAGAGTAGTTCTTCCCTCTTCATCCACTACTCCAGAATTTCCCTTGGCCGTGCTTGTAGTTGAGTAGATGTTGCCTTCTCACTTTGAGGAACAACTGTATTTCTTTCCCATTTTAATCATTCTCATCCACTTCACCAGTTGCTAGTGAGTTTTTATCTCAGACATGATTTAAGGAACATGTTCGTCAATTTCTCACCTTCTAGTTGAATAACTACCATCCTTTTCTCTTGTCAGATGTGAATTACATCGCCACTTCTTCACCAACGACTGGTAAGTCCTCATTGGTAGTCATGTCTCAGAGCAACGTTCTGGTAAAGTTATTGCCTTGAATTAGTTGAATAACTACTTCTTTCTCGTTCAATAGCTCTGATTGGCAACACAACTTCTGCTGGTGAGTAATTTTCAGCCCTACTTTGACAGGACTTCATAATTAACTGGTAACTTCTGGCACGAATAATTGTATGTTTTTCCCCTTTTATTAGCTGTGAATAGCAAAACCACTGTTGTCGATTTTCAATGAACTTTCAGATAAAGGTTTTGCTTTCTGTCTTACGAACTAGATCAGAAGCAATGGTAATATCCAAGACACTGCTTTATTTCAAAAACAATCATTTTTATTCTTAATAACATAACACTTCCTACTTAACTCTAACCTAACTCCCACTATGCGCAAATATATATATGTGTGTTAAAACCCAAACCATTACAGTTTAAGCTTGAATTGAGAGATCATTTTAAAGTTCAGACTCAGAATGCTTCTGTGTTGAAATTCGAAGTCTTTACTACCGTTCAAAAGGAATTACGGAGAAAGTGTGAGATATCAGATTTCTTTAAATTGTTGCTAAAAAGTAGTATTTTAAAGCATCAAGTCATCAGAACCTTTTGAAACTCACAAATTTCCTTTGTAGAGTTGTTTTCAGACAAATGTTTCTTTATACGAATGATTTTGTCTCTTGCATGGAAATTTTGGAATCTGTGTTCCACATATGTCCTCTTTAACAAAGAGACAGCAAAGTGGCTAAATTCTTCAAAACCCCTTTCCCAGTGTTCCCCCTGTTCAAAAGGAGAACATAAGCTGCCTTTTTGTTTTGCTGCATTTCAATCCTGCCTAACTTACAGGATGGTCAAGCCCCTTCAATCCTGTGTTAGCTACAGAATGGCCAGGCATCTTCTGGTTCAAAATGGCTCTGGGTCAGTGATATGTTTCTCTGAAAAGTCTCATTACGTGACATCATTTCTGACTTTGAAGTCCTTCAAAGTTAATTCACATCTATATGTTAAATGCTTCCAGAAATTTGTGGATCAGACTCTGATCCGTCTGCACATCTCCTCCCAGATTCTTGTGTACACAGCTGTTTCTCCAGCAAACACCTATTTGAGTTCTCAAGGGAGAACAGTCCCAAGACTTTTATGACGGTTGGCTGACCTTTCAAGCAAGCAAACTTTGTGCAGATCAATACATGAACAGACTTTTCATTTTGCAAATAGCTTGCCATCTGCCATCTCAAAGAATTATGTGTGTATTAGTGTCCAAATCCATAAAAACTAAATTTACTCAGAAATATACATCTTATAACTGAAGATTAATCATAACTCCATCACGTGATGGTTGAATAATTGTACTTTCTCCTTCATTAGCTCTGATTGGCAACACAACTTCTGCTGGTGAGAAATTTTCAGCCCTACTTTGACAGGACTTCATAATTAACTGGTAACTTCTGGCACGAATAATTGTATGTTTTTCCCCTTTATTAGCTGTGAATAGCAAAACCACTGTTGTCGATTTTCAATGAATTTTTAGATAAAGGTGTTGCTTTCTGTCTTACGAACTAGATCAGAAGCAATGGTAATATCCAAGACACTGCTTTATTTCAAAAACAATCATTTTTATTCTTAATAACATAACACTTCCTACTTAACTCTAACCAAACTCCCACTATGCGCAAATGTATATATGTGTGTTAAAACCCAAACCATTACAGTTTAAGCTTGAATTTGAGAGATCATTTTAAAGTTTAGACTCAGAATGCTTCTGTGTTGAAATTCGAAGTCTTTACTACCGTTCAAAAGGAATTACGGAGAAAGTGTGAGATATCAGATTTCTTTAAATTGTTGCTAAAAAGTAGTATTTTAAAGCATCAAGTCATCAGAACTCTTTGAAACTCACAAATTTCCTTTGTAGAGTTGTTTTCAGACAAATGTTTCTTTATACGAATGATTTTGTCTCTTGCATGGATAATTTGGAATCTGTGTTCCACATATGTCCTCTTTACCAAAGAGACAGCAAAATGGCTAAATTCTTCAAAACCCCTTTCCCAGTGTTCCCCCTGTTCAAAAGGAGAACATAAGCTGCCTTTTTGTTTTGCTGCATTTCAATCCTGCCTAACTTACAGGATGGTCAAGCCCCTTCAATCCTGTGTTAGCTACAGAATGGCCAGGCATCTTCTGGTTTCAAAATGGCTCTGGGTCAGTGATATGTTTCTCTGAAAAGTCTCATTACATGACATCATTTCTGACTTTGAAGTCCTTCAAAGTTAATTCACATCTATATGTTAAAAGCTTCCAGAAATTTGTGGATCAGACTCTGATCCGTCTGCACATCTCCTCCCAGATTCTTGTGTACACAGCTGTTTCTCCAGCAAACACCTATTTGAGTTCTGAAGGGAGAACAGTCCCAAGACTTTTATGACGGTTGGCTGTCCTTTCAAGCAAGCAAACTTTGTGCAGATCAATACATGAACAGACTTTTCATTTTGCAAATAGCTTGCCATCTGCCATCTCAAAGAATTATGTGTGTATTAGTGTCCAAATCCATAAAAACTAAATTTACTCAGAAATATACATCTTATAACTGAAGATTAATCATAACTCCATCACGTGATGGTTGAATAATTGTACTTTCTCCTTCATTAGCTCTGATTGGCAACACAACTTCTGCTGGTGAGTAATTTTCAGCCCTACTTTGACAGGACTTCATAATTAACTGGTAACTTCTGGCACGAATAATTGTATGTTTTTCCCATTTTATTAGCTGTGAATAGCAAAACCACTGTTGTCGATTTTCAATGAACTTTCAGATAAAGGTTTTGCTTTCTGTCTTACGAACTAGATCAGAAGCAATGGTAATAACCAAGACACTGCTTTATTTCAAAAACAATCATTTTTATTCTTAATAACATAACACTTCCTACTTAACTCTAACCTAACTCCTACTATGCGCAAATGTATATATGTGTTAAAACCCAAACCATTACAGTTTAAGCTTGAATTGAGAGATCATTTTAAAGTTCAGACTCAGAATGCTTCTGTGTTGAAATTCGAAGTCATTACTACCATTCAAAAGGAATTACGGAGAAAGTGTGAGATATCAGATTTCTTTAAATTGTTGCTAAAAAGTACTTTTTTAAAGCATCAAGTCATCAGAACTCTTTGAAACTCACAAATTTCCTTTGTAGAGTTGTTTTCAGACAAATGTTTCTTTATACGAATGATTTTGTCTCTTGCATGGATATTTTGGAATCTGTGTTCCACATATGTCCTCTTTACCAAAGAGACAGCAAAGTGGCTAAATTCTTCAAAACCCCTTTCCCAGTGTTCCCCCTGTTCAAAAGGAGAACATAAGCTGCCTTTCTTTTTTTTTTTTTTTTTTTGCTGCATTACAATCCTGCCTAACTTACAGGATGGTCAAGCCCCTTCAATCCTGTGTTAGCTACAGAATGGCCAGGCATCTTCTGGTTCAAAATGGCTCTGGGTCAGTGATATGTTTCTCTGAAAAGTCTCATTACGTGACATCATTTCTGACTTTGAAGTCCTTCAAAGTTAATTCACATCTATATGTTAAAAGCTTCCAGAAATTTGTGGATCAGACTCTGATCCGTCTGCACATCTCCTCCCAGATTCTTGTGTACACAGCTGTTTCTCCAGCAAACACCTATTTGAGTTCTCAAGGGAGAACAGTCCCAAGACTTTTATGACGGTTGGCTGTCCTTTCAAGCAAGCAAACTTTATGCAGATCAATACATGAACAGACTTTTCATTTTGCAAATAGCTTGCCATCTGCCATCTCAAAGAATTATGTGTGTATTAATGTCCAAATCCATAAAAACTAAATTTACTCAGAAATATACATCTTATAACTGAAGATTAATCATAACTCCATCACGTGATGGTTGAATAATTGTACTTTCTCCTTCATTAGCTCTGATTGGCAACACAACTTCTGCTGGTGAGTAATTTTCAGCCCTACTTTGACAGGACTTCATAATTAACTGGTAACTTCTGGCACGAATAATTGTATGTTTTTCCCCTTTTATTAGCTGTGAATAGCAAAACCACTGTTGTCGATATTCAATGAACTTTCAGATAAAGGTTTTGCTTTCTGTCTTACGAACTAGATCAGAAGCAATGGTAATATCCAAGACACTGCTTTATTTCAAAAACAATCATTTTTATTCTTAATAACATAACACTTCCTACTTAACTCTAACCTAACTCCCACTATGCGCAAATATATATATGTGTGTTAAAACCCAAACCATTACAGTTTAAGCTTGAATTGAGAGATCATTTTAAAGTTCAGACTCAGAATGCTTCTGTGTTGAAATTCGAAGTCTTTACTACCGTTCAAAAGGAATTACGGAGAAAGTGTGAGATATCAGATTTCTTTAAATTGTTGCTAAAAAGTAGTTTTTTAAAGCATCAAGTCATCAGAACCTTTTGAAACTCACAAATTTCCTTTGTTGAGTTGTTTTCAGACAAATGTTTCTTTATACGAATGATTTTGTCTCTTGCATGGATATTTTGGAATCTGTGTTCCACATATGTCCTCTTTACCAAAGAGACAGCAAAGTGGCTAAATTCTTCAAAACCCCTTTCCCAGTGTTCCCCCTGTTCATAAGGAGAACATAAGCAGCCTTTTTTTTTCTTTTTTGCTGCATTTCAATCCTGCCTTACTTACAGGATGATCAAGCCCCTTCAATCCTGTGTTAGCTACAGAATGTCCAGGCATCTTCTGGTTCAAAATGGCTCTGGGTCAGTGATATGTTTCTCTGAAAAGTCTCATTACATGACATCATTTCTGACTTTGAAGTCCTTCAAAGTTAATTCACATCTATATGTTAAATGCTTCCAGAAATTTGTGGATCAGACTCTGATCCGTCTGCACATCTCCTCCCAGATTCTTGTGTACACAGCTGTTTCTCCAGCAAACACCAATTTGAGTTCTCAAGGGAGAACAGTCCCAAGACTTTTATGACGGTTGGCTGTCCTTTCAAGCAAGCAAACTTTGTGCAGATCAATACATGAACAGACTTTTCATTTTGCAAATAGCTTGCCATCTGCCATCTCAAAGAATTATGTGTGTATTAGTGTCCAAATCCATAAAAACTAAATTTACTCAGAAATATACATCTTATAACTGAAGATTAATCATAACTCCATCACGTGATAGTTGAATAATTGTACTTTCTCCTTCATTAGCTCTGATTGGCAACACAACTTCTGCTGGTGAGTAATTTTCAGCCCTACTTTGACAGGACTTCATAATTAACTGGTAACTTCTGGCACGTATAATTGTATGTTTTTCCCCTTTTATTAGCTGTGAATAGCAAAACCACTGTTGTCGATTTTCAATGAACTTTCAGATAAAGGTTTTGCTTTCTGTCTTACGAACTAGATCAGAAGCAATGGTAATAACCAAGACACTGCTTTATTTCAAAAACAATCATTTTTATTCTTAATAACATAACACTTCCTACTTAACTCTAACCTAACTCCCACTATGCGCAAATGTATATATGTGTTAAAACCCAAACCATTACAGTTTAAGCTTGATTTGAGAGATAATTTTAAAGTTCAGACTCAGAATGCTTCTGTGTTGAAATTCGAAGTCATTACTACCATTCAAAAGGAATTACGGAGAAAGTGTGAGATATCAGATTTCTTTAAATTGTTGCTAAAAAGTAGTATTTTAAAGCATCAAGTCATCAGAACCTTTTGAAACTCACAAATTTCCTTTGTAGAGTTGTTTTCAGACAAATGTTTCTTTATACGAATGATTTTGTCTCTTGCATGGAAATTTTGGAATCTGTGTTCCACATATGTCCTCTTTACCAAAGAGACAGCAAAGTGGCTAAATTCTTCAAAACCCCTTTCCCAGTGTTCCCCCTGTTCATAAGGAGAACATAAGCTGCCTTTTTTTTTTTTTGCTGCATTACAATCCTGCCTAACTTACAGGATGGTCAAGCCCCTTCAATCCTGTGTTAGGTACAGAATGGCCAGGCATCTTCTGGTTTCAAAATGGCTCTGGGTCAGTGATATGTTTCTCTGAAAAGTCTCATTACATGACATCATTTCTGACTTTGAAGTCCTTCAAAGTTAATTCACATCTATATGTTAAAAGCTTCCAGAAATTTGTGGATCAGACTCTGATCCGTCTGCACATCTCCTCCCAGATTCTTCTGTACACAGCTGTTTCTCCAGCAAACACCTATTTGAGTTCTCAAGGGAGAACAGTCCCAAGACTTTTATGACGGTTGGCTGTCCTTTCAAGCAAGCAAACTTTATGCAGATCAATACATGAACAGACTTTTCATTTTGCAAATAGCTTGCCATCTGCCATCTCAAAGAATTATGTGTGTATTAGTGTCCAAATCCATAAAAACTAAATTTACTCAGAAATATACATCTTATAACTGAAGATTAATCATAACTCCATCACGTGATGGTTGAATAATTGTACTTTCTCCTTCATTAGCTCTGATTGGCAACACAACTTCTGCTGGTGAGTAATTTTCAGCCCTACTTTGACAGGACTTCATAATTAACTGGTAACTTCTGGCACGAATAATTGTATGTTTTTCCCCTTTTATTAGCTGTGAATAGCAAAACCACTGTTGTCGATTTTCAATGAACTTTCAGATAAAGGTTTTGCTTTCTGTCTTACGAACTAGATCAGAAGCAATGGTAATATCCAAGACACTGCTTTATTTCAAAAACAATCATTTTTATTCTTAATAACATAACACTTCCTACTTAACTCTAACCTAACTCCCACTATGCGCAAATATATATGTGTGTTAAAACCCAAACCATTACAGTTTAAGCTTGAATTGAGAGATCATTTTAAAGTTCAGACTCAGAATGCTTCTGTGTTGAAATTCGAAGTCTTTACTACCGTTCAAAAGGAATTACGGAGAAAGTGTGAGATATCAGATTTCTTTAAATTGTTGCTAAAAAGTACTTTTTTAAAGCATCAAGTCATCAGAACCTTTTGAAACTCACAAATTTCCTTTGTAGAGTTGTTTTCAGACAAATGTTTCTTTATACGAATGATTTTGTCTCTTGCATGGATATTTTGGAATCTGTGTTCCACATATGTCCTCTTTACCAAAGAGACAGCAAAGTGGCTAAATTCTTCAAAACCCCTTTCCCAGTGTTCCCCCTGTTCATAAGGAGAACATAAGCAGCCTTTTTTTTTCTTTTTTGCTGCATTTCAATCCTGCCTTACTTACAGGATGGTCAAGCCCCTTCAATCCTGTGTTAGCTACAGAATGGCCAGGCATCTTCTGGTTCAAAATGGCTCTGGGTCAGTGATATGTTTCTCTGAAAAGTCTCATTACATGACATCATTTCTGACTTTGAAGTCCTTCAAAGTTAATTCACATCTATATGTTAAATGCTTCCAGAAATTTGTGGATCAGACTCTGATCCGTCTGCACATCTCCTCCCAGATTCTTGTGTACACAGCTGTTTCTCCAGCAAACACCAATTTGAGTTCTCAAGGGAGAACAGTCCCAAGACTTTTATGACGGTTGGCTGTCCTTTCAAGCAAGCAAACTTTGTGCAGATCAATACATGAACAGACTTTTCATTTTGCAAATAGCTTGCCATCTGCCATCTCAAAGAATTATGTGTGTATTAGTGTCCAAATCCATAAAAACTAAATTTACTCAGAAATATACATCTTATAACTGAAGATTAATCATAACTCCATCACGTGATGGTTGAATAATTGTACTTTCTCCTTCATTAGCTCTGATTGGCAACACAACTTCTGCTGGTGAGTAATTTTCAGCCCTGCCATGTCCCGAGCTCTTGACCAGATGATTTAAGGAACATTCTGGTATAGCGTTTGTCTTCAATGTTCAATGTAAATTTATTGTCATTCACATAAGTACAATGTACAGATTCACTGACATTCTCAATTGCTACAGCCACACTGACATGCAAGATTCAGCAACTTCAGAGTGAAAATTTGAAATGCCAGAAATACAAGACCGAAAAGGAGAAAATAAATATTAAAGGATAGATGAATAGTCACAGTTGTAATTAGAGCAAGAAGAGAGTAATGTTTCAACAGCACAGACAGATCTTTTAGTGGTCCTAGGTGGTTTAGCGTTTGGGTTGGGTCAGGATAGACCGACTCATGAGCCTGATAGGTGTTAGATTAAAAACTTGTTCTTGAGCGTAGATCTGAACCTTTCTGTACCTTCTGTCTGAAGGTAGCCATGAGAATAGTTTGAGACTAGGGTGATGTGGGCCCTTTATGCAGCCCTCCTGAACGTCTCACGTAGATGTCCTCTATGGATGAGTGGTGGGTGCCTGTCGTGGACTTGGCTTGTTTTGCCACTTTTTGCAGCCCTCTACGTTCCTGGCACATAGATCTCCAAACCTGACCAAGAGGCAACCAGTCAGTAGGCTTTCCACAGTATTCCTGCAGAAATTTGATAGAGCATTGAACGACATGCAAAATCACCTGAGGAAGTAGAGGTGTTGGAGTGCTGCCTTCATGGTTTCCTCAGTGTTCTGTCTCCAGGGAAGCTCCTCCAATGTGTGGACCCCCAGATACCAACTCTTCAGAGGGCAGTAGGTACCAACTCTCTCCAACTCCGTCCCATCAATAAAGGCAGGGTTGTGGTCCATCCACTCCACCTCAGCCTCTACATGAGTCAGTTGAATCACTGCCTTCCTTTTCTCTTGTCAGATGTGAATAACAGCACCACTTCTTCACCAACGACTGGTAAGTCCTCATTGGTAGTCATGTCTCAGAGCAATGTTCTGGTAAAGTTATTGCCTTGAATTAGATGAATAATTGTACTTCTTTCTCGTTCAATAGCTCTGAATGGCAACACTACTTCTGCTGGTAAGTAATTTTCTGACCAGCTCTTGACCAACTTAGTTGGCTTTTGAGTTAGCTGGTGAACTAACAAGTATAATTTATTTTTTTAGCATCAACGAGCAACACCAGTTCTGACTCTTCCACAAGTAAGTTCTTTGAGGTTGTCATGTCTGTACTCCAACATATTTACTCAGTGATAATATTAAAATGGTAATAGACTGTGAAAAATGGGAATAAGAGGGTCAGTTGAAATCTAAGCAAAGGGGAAACAGCATAGATGTGGACCAAAAGCAGAAAATGTTGTAGAAACTCAGCAGGGATGCAGCATCCTTGAAAAAAAAGTAAAATTTCTGTAAAAACACAACCCTGGAGAAACACAGCAGGTCAAACAGTGTCCTGTATAGAACAAAGAAAAGATACAGAACCAACATGTTGGGTTTGATCCCTTCATCAGGGTATGAGGAAAATGTAGGCAGGTGCCTGTACAGAATGGTGGGGGAGGGGTGGGTAATGGACTATCAATGACTCCAAAAGACTGAAGCTGAGCAAACTGAGAGGCTTTTATTTGCAATAGAATGGAGGCACGTCCATGCTGGTTAAATCTCCTGAAGGGGCTGTGGAACAGACACCTTTATTCAGGTGTCTTTGGGAGGGGCCACAGGTCCAGTCGGCCAATGGGTGAGCCCAGATAGATATATATGTTCGGTGGTTTACCATTTTCACCCCTTGTTTTTAAATAGTGTCTGGTGGGGTGATGGGTTAATGATACAGTTACAAATTCAGTCTTTCAGGCAGTCTGGTTTCTTGCTGTGACCATTGTAGTGCCAGCTGTGACTGCATCGCAACAATGGGGTCCTGGACAGGCTGTTTGACTCTCTGCTTGCAAAACCACATGATCCTCATAGAAAAGCAAATTCCCTTCCACACAATCTGCAGCTCCGACAAGCTCTTTCATCTGTTGCCTTTTTGTAAACAACAAACAAGTGAAGTCTCTTGGGCACTCTCCAAAGCTATTGCAAAGGCTCTGAGGCCCCAACATGTCCAGCATGAGCAGAGCTCCAGCATTTTAAATAAGATCTGTTTTAAAGTGTTTGTATGTGACCCACACTAACAAACCTGCTCCAGTTTATCACCAAAATGTATCTATATACTCTGTCACAATATAACATCCCTCCTTCCCAAGATAAAGAAAGATTTAGGGTTCTTTATTACTTTCTTTCCAGTGCAACTGAAGTAACTGAACTTGTACACTAGTCTATTTACACAACTATTTTTAAATAGTTCTTATCGATATTGCACTGGTGGCAGTATCTTCCTTCGCTATCTTGTGGATTTGGCTGTGACCGTTGGGTTCCGTGTTGCTGGTCCACGTGGAGGTGATGGAGTTTGTTGTGCTTCACCTGACAAATGCTGTGTTGATGTTTCTGTGTTAATAGTTGTAGTCTCTTCACTCGATATTGGTGTTGGAGGCTTTGCTGGTATTAAAGCTTTCGGCATCATCACGTCTTGTGTCAGCCGAATGTGAAATCTGTTCCTCCTCAGCTGATTTCCAGAGTCTGTCTCGACAATGTATGATCTTGGTGTCTCAGCTTCTCTGATGGCCTTTGCTGGGGTCCATGTTTTCAACATTGGTTCTTGAATATGCACATGCTGCCCTCTGAAGAGTTCTGGCAATGTTTCTGCATGTTTTTACAAGGCTGGTGTCCTTGTGTGTCAGCCGGTCTTCTGGGTTCCTCCTGGACTTCTGGAGGGTGTATTTTGCTTGGAAGAGTTGTTTTATATCTCCTTCCATTTAGAGGTTCTGCTGGGGATTTCATGTCAACCCTTAAAGGTGTTGCTCAGAATAAGAGAAGAACTAGGTCTGGGTCTTCTTTTGTTTCGTGACACTTAACTAGTGTGCTTTTCACAATTTGCACTTGTTTTTCAATGAACTCATGACCTTTGGGGTAGGATGGGGATGATGTAGTGTTAACAAACCCATACTCTGTAGCCAGCTTTCTGAATTCTTGTGACGTGAACTGTGTTCCATTGTCACATATTACTTGTTCGGGTATTCCTTGTTCAGCAAGGAGCTTTATCATTTCTGAGCAGATAGTTGATGCTCTCAGGTCTTTCACCCTTTTGACGAATGGAAACGTAGTGTTGTAACAGGCTACTATTAAATACCACTCTTGACCCTCGGTGAACAAGTCTGCTCCCACTGTGTGCCATGGCCTGGCAGGTACTTCTGTGGAAATCATTTCCTCTTTGTTGTCTGTTTCTGTACTTTTGGCATATTTTCTTTGTCTGCATCTCATAAATGACAGTGAACAACTGCAACTCCCGACAGCTATCCAGACCGAGAATTGCCAGTCCATCTGCATCTACCACATAGAACGTACAGAGGATATTCTTTCCCTTATGGCAGCCATTGATCATAGCTCTCCATAGCTGCTTGATCATGGGACCACCATAGACCATTTAATGTGACATTTGCTGTTTCCAATGTACTGTCTTTTGGATCCCCTTTTATTATGTTCTCTGGGAACATCTGGTGGTAGAGTCTGACTGGAAGGACGTTGCTTTGTGGTCCAGTATCCAGCTTCACCTTTAGGTTAAATATCGTAGGCTTGCTCTGGATTGTCCTCTGTATTTGGATCCTTCTTTTATCTCACCCGACATCTCGTGAAGGTGTCTGGATTCTATGTCCATTATCTGGGTGTCAGAGTCCTCATTGTTGGATGGATCTTCTTGTCTTTTCTCTTCACTGGTATTACTGTTTTATTTATCCCAGACTTGCACATCTTCGCCCAGTGGTTTGCCTTACCACAGGCTCTACATTCAGATCCGCGTGTGGGGCATTGTTTGGGTTATCGAAGGGGTGTTGTCTGCCGCACTTCCTGAAGGTCTTGTGGGGGTGGGGGGGGGGGGTTTGCACTTTTCTGATTGTGTTCTTTATTGCATCAACCCTTCTCTTTGCTGAGGGTAGGCCTGCATAGATAGGGATTTCATTTGTGTCTTCGTGGCTTCGAAGGTTTGACTGTGCTTCAAAGCTATGTGAGAGATTTTTGCACTTTGGGATGGGCACCCCCCCATATTAGTTGATCAACTAATCTTTCCTCTATATCCATAAATCTGCATTTTGCAGCAACAATTTTTAGTCTAGTGAGGAAGTTATCAACAGTTTCATCAACCTTTTGCATTAAACCTTGAAATTCCTAGCGTTTAATTCTATGATTAGACCTGGGTTCAAGGTGAGCAGCTAATGCGGCAAATATCTCCTCTGGATCATTTCCCCCCCCCTCTGTAGCTCCCGGCTATTAAATAAGTCAAGGCCTCCCTCCCCTGTCCAGAGAAGGAGATAACGGACCTTCTCTGCTGTTCCATTTTTACAATAGCTTGAATGTAAATTCCATGTCTGCTAAAAGGTTTTAAACAATTCAACAATGTCTTCAGCCTCCTCGTCCATCACTGTGCGAACTGCTGTTGCTCCAGCTAATTCAGTAATTTTTTTTCTCTTCTTCCCCTTCGTATTTCAGGGACTTACAATCTATTGTACGACTTTATTCCTGTTCTCTTATTCTGCTGCCACCATGTTATGTCTCCGTGTTACTTGGGAGGCTTCTTTTATAACTTAGAGATGTAAGATTCAAATAACAAAAGAGACTTGACTTACTGATGCCTTCCACCATCACAGGACACTGTTCACACACTCATATACATCCACCCCACAGTGGTACATAACAGTTACTACAGTGAGAAGAGTGTATTCTTGTGTGGTTACAAAATAGTTCACATTATCCTGACTATATAACAACTGGTTTCTCCATATTCCTGGCAACTCCCCCAGAGGCTTCCCCAACCTGATGTTGCCATGCATTTGTCAAAGATCGCTACTGTTTTACACTGGAATCCATATATGATTAGAGCAAAATTTAATTCCAATGTGATTTTGTTTATTTCAGAAATCTTTCTACAATATTGTCTTAATATACTCTTAATGTACAGACTAGAGATGTAATGAAAGTTTAATCCAAATTTGCTGTTTGATTATTTACCCATTGTGTTGAAGTTCCTAGTGTAAATACATAGAAATGTTATTTCTTTAATCTCTCAGCAAAAGGTGGATGTGTTGGAACAAGTGTAGGTGAGCATGAAAAACTTCCTTTTTCAATATTACTTTCCAAGACATAATTGATTGAATTGTAATACTTGTCAATACATTATCTGTATTTTTTTGGGGGGAAAGGGATATTAGAAAGCATTCCAAATTCACTTTAATGACCACCTTTTAGGACGTTATGCTATCTGGCATTACTGGGCATTTTCTGGCAGAACAGCAATGGGCAGCATGGGGGTACAACTGTCAGAGCCAGAGATGCAGGTTCGATCCTTGCCTCAGGCACTGTTCGTGAAGTTTGCATGTTCTCCCAGTGACTACATGAGTTCCTCCAAACGAACCAGCCGATGGGACCAGAGGTTGGGTAGTATTAAATCTATTCCATCTCCTCTGAGCCATTGTTGCATGTTGATCTCCCATATGTATAATAAAATGAACATTTACCATGAGATGACCATGCCCTTCGCATCCCTTGGATTTTTAACTATTAATATCTTCATTACAATACCAGTGGGATTAATGTTCCTGGATCATATTTATCATTCCTGTTCATTCAGTTTGAGACACAAGAGAATAAAGGTGCTGGAACCTGGAGAACAATAATCAAACTTTTGTTGGCGTTCAGTGGGCCAGGAAGCATCTATGGAGAGGAAGGGAATTTTCCTTGTTACCCTTCACCAGGACTGAGTGGAGAGGGAGGATGACTGATAAGAAGAGAGGGTGAGGTTATACATTGGCCGGTAAATCATTGGTGGACCAAGGAAGGTCAAAATATGACAGGTTAGGAGTTAGTGGAGAGGCAGGTGGAAGCAAAGAAGACAGATGGAGTCAGGGAGGGAAAGGGGGACGGTGATATGGGAACACAAAGACTACCAGTGCTGCAATCTGATCAGCCAATAAGATGAAGATGGGAACCATCAGGGTAAAGGTGAAGGGCAGATGGAACAAGAGGAGGGGGTCAACTGGGTGAAATGTGTGGGAAGTAGATGGTGGGCCAGGTGGGTGGGGGGTGAGTGAAAATGGGTGATGGGGCCTGGACATAGGGGAAAAATGGAGGACCAGAGAGGAGAAAGAACACAGGAGGTTAATGTTTGTGGCATTGGACTGTTGACCTCCAGGTGGAATATGAGATGGTGCTCCTCTAGTTTGCATGGAGAAGGCTAAGGATGGGCAGGCCGGTGAGGGAATGGGAACAGGAGTTTGGTGGGCCACACAGAGGGTAGGTGCTCTGCAAATCGGGTCGCTTCTTCAGACCTTGGCTTCACCCATATAGAGGAGGTCACAGTAGGAGTACCAAATACATTGGACATGTTTGGAGGGATTGCTGCCTCACCGGGAAGGGATGTTCATGTTCCTGGTGGTGGGGAGGGAGGAGGTGTCAGGATATGTGTTGCACCTCCTGCGGTTGCAGAGGAAAGTTCTAGGGGCGTGTGGCTGAATGAATCAGGAAGTCATGGTGGGAGTCGTCCCTATGGAAAGTAGGAAGGGAAGATATGGCTAGAAGAGGGATCCCTGTTGTGGCTGATGGCAATGAAGGATGATGTGCTGGGTGCAGAGGCTGACAGGGAGAAAAGTGAAGACCAGGCCAATTCTCCAGAGTTCCTTCCCTCCCTCCATCTGCCTTTTCACTGCTTCTACCTATCACCCACCTGCCTCTGTTTCCCATCCCCTTTCTCCTCCCTTATTGTCTTCAACTGTTGATCATTCTTTAGTCCTTGGTCTTCCAATTACCAACTAGACCCTGTTCCCTCTGCCTCTCTCCGTCTTTCCTTTGTAATCCAAATGCAGGGTCTTGATCTAAATGTGGATAATTCCTCCCCCCACCCCCACATCCAGCCCAACTGCTGAGTTCCACCAATGGTTCTTTACAACTCTTTGTGATGCTTTACTAAAGAGTAGCTGTCACTGAGATTTAAGGTAATGAAACTTCCTGTGGTCATCATCTCAACGGTGACCAGTAACTAACCTGGGCTTTCCACCTTCAGTGCTTCTCACCAGTATTACCTTTCCGTTTCTTTGATTTCTTTTTTCTTTTTCTCACAGGACAACAGTATGTGCTCTTCCTCATCCTAATTGCGACAGCAAATCATCTATTCAATTACAATTAATCCTGTCTGAAAGCCACAGAACTCCAACATCTTGATTCTCCATTCATCATTCTTTTAATTTTTTAGAAATTATGGTATAATTGTGGAAAATAAATTCATGTTTAATTTCGCTTACAAAATACAGAGAAATAAATCATTGGTATTCTGAATGCTCGAGTGTGGCATTTTGAAGGTGCCCCCTGTCAAGGGAGGGTCCCACAGGATAATGGAGTTGATTACAACTGAGCATTTCGCCAATCTTTTCCAAGTGGAAGTGATCAGGATGAGCCAGTGATGAGGTGAATGACAGAAAAAAAAGTCTAATATTCAACTCAATTATTGTTTCCTGCCTCAGTACAGTGTATGTGTGGGAATAAACAACTGATATTTTGAATAAATTATTAGTGCCAGCAATATGTAGGCTGTATGCTCTGCAGAATACTCTCTGCTTCTCTGGAGTTCAATCTAACAATATTCAAAGCTAACACCGGCCTGAGCAAAGCAGATCATTTACCACACTTGCAATTGGTCTGTATCCTATATCGCTTACACTGCCCACAACTCCACCATGCCTAATGACATCTTCTGGTGAGTCCAACATCAGTAGTAGGTAAATTATTGGAAGATCGGATATAGCAAGGGCCTGATTAGGGTTAGTCAATATGACTGTGTATGTGGTTTGGTGTGTTTAACCGATCTTGGAGATTTTTGAGAAGATTACCAGGAAAGTTGATGAAGGAAAGGCTGTGGTCCAGTGATCATAGTAATTTTGAGTTAATTATAGAGAAGGATCAGTCTGGGCCTTGGGTTGAGGTTCTCAATTAGAGAAACACCAATTTTGAGGAAATGAGAAAGGATTTAGAATGCGTGGAATGGGAGAAGTCGTTTTCTCGAAAGGATGTGTGAAGTAAGTGGAAAACTTTCAAAGGTGAAATTTTGAGAGTTCAGAGTTTGTATGTTCCTGTTAGGGTGTCACTGTCAGGGTAGTGGTTTGTTAATAGTTCTGGGTAAAATATGTCTTTAAAAGAGAGAAATTGTAGGGGTTTAGTTTAGGTTATACTTCACAGAGTACCACTTCACAAAAGACATTTCATTTAAAATGCAAGAGCTTTGCTGAAGTGAGACATTGTGTCACCAGTGACTTTGCAGAGACAATGGAACTGCTTTGGAAATGACTTCAAAAGGAGATGCAAATGGCACATAATGTTGATCAAGCCCAGACTCAGATACTGATAAGATCTTTCAAAGATTGGGTTTGGAGCCCTCTAAGAAGCCATTTGGTTTTTACAAGCAGAGAGGGGGAAAAAAAATCAGGATTTCTCTTTTGAAAAGCGAGAGAGAGAGAGGTGAGTTCTACAGTAGCAGATGAGGCTGCAACATGGCAAGCTGGCAGGATTGTTGAAACCCTAGTTTGAAGACTGGTTGTGAGTTCAGCCTGTTGAAAATCCTTTGTAGTCCAAGAGGAAATGTCTGGCTAGAGTCTTTCTCCTGAAATAAGGGAAACAGTAGGAACTCGTGGTGACCTGGAAGAAGAGGTTATTATTTGGAAGACCCACGATGGGGCAAGTTTCTTCAGCAAGACACTGAAGTGACTGATTGGAGGAAATTAGTTTGTGCGGGTGTCCAACGAGCAACAAAATTCTCTCTGAAATCAACAAGAACCTTCCTGAGGGGTAATCATTTAACTTGAACACCAGAGCCTGGTGGAAATTATAAATGTTAAATACTGTTCACAGTCCAAGAATTGTCTGTGTGAGAGATGAGAAAAACTGATATTGCAATGTGAACACGAAGAAAATAAAATTGATACATAAGTAAACGAATAAAGCCAGTACAAACAACATGAGACATGGATATTAGAAGGCAGGAAGCTGACACTGACTGAGTAAGATAAGAATCTCCTAGAGAATCAGCAAGTTCACTAACTGAAGGAGATAAGGACAGACAATTGATGATAGAAGTAGAGTTAGTCTGAACGAGATAAGGGTCTCCAAGCCCCAGATAGAATTAGCAAGGCTTGCATAAATAATTAGAAAACCTTAGACAGTATTAGCCAGTTCTACATATATAATTAGTAAGCCATACACAGATTTATCTTCTCTTTGGCTTGGCTTCGCGGACGAAGATTTATGGAGGGGGTAAAAAGTCCACGTCAGCTGCAGGCTCGTTTGTGGCTGACAAGTCCGATGCGGGACAGGCAGACACGATTGCAGCGGTTGCAAGGGAAAATTGGTTGGTTGGGGTTGGGTGTTGGGTTTTTCCTCCTTTGCCTTTTGTCAGTGAGGTGGGCTCTGCGGTCTTCTTCAAAGGAGGTTGCTGCCCGCCAAACTGTGTGAGGCGCCAAGATGCACGGTTTGAGGCGTTATCAGCCCACTGGCGGTGGTCAATGTGGCAGGCACCAAGAGATTTCTTTAGGCAGTCCTTGTACCTTTTCTTTGGTGCACCTCTGTCACGGTGGCCAGTGGAGAGCTCGCCATATAACACGATCTTGGGAAGGCGATGGTCCTCCATTCTGGAGACGTGACCCATCCAGCGCAGCTGGATCTTCAGCAGCGTGGACTCGATGCTGTCGACCTCTGCCATCTCGAGTATTTCAACGTTAGGGGTGTATTAACTAGTAAACCCTAGACAGGATTAGCGAACTCTGCATATGAAGGGACTGTAGCTCTGAGAGTTGGAAAGGTGTGAATGGGGACAAGGGCAAGGTTATGAATAAGGAAGGACAATGGGGATAATGACATGAGAAGACACCGACAGGATACCCCCTGGTCCTCCAAGTCCACTGAAACTGCACGTAGGCAGGAAGGATTGCCTCTGCCAAACCCATCCAGGGGGCAGAAGAATGTAAGGGGGAGGGTATTCTGATACTGAAATTGACTGTATAAAAGTTGGGTGAGCCCCAGTGTATGTGTCTTCCCAGGGTAAGGGGAAGCACCCAACTTTGCATTGTTGTATAATAAATGTTCTTTGTTCTCAATTTTTGTCTCGAGCAATTTCTTTAAAGGTACTTCTGTTTCTAACATCTGATACCAGTGTACATGGAGAAGTGAAAAGTGAATGATTGGACAGTGAAACAGAGAACTTTCCTGAACATATACACATTACATACCTGTGCGTTTTACAATTTGAAGCGGGTTATTAGTAATAAGTTAAAGATTAACCCTGTTTTTATGCTTAAAGAAAATTAAAAGCAACTTTTGTTTAAGTAACCATTTGTCTTGGTGAATATCTATTGCTGCTGCGTTTTGGGGTCCTCTGGGCTCGTAACAGTTTAGGCAACACTGGGTAAATGAGGTACTCGAGGAGTTTTAAAAATGCAAGAGAAAAAGAAATCAAGAAGACCACTGTGGGCGGGGAAAGTGGGCATGGACGTGCGTGCTGTGGCGGTTACTTTGGCCGATAATGTGAAGGAAAATCCTCATGGTTTCTACACGTACGTTAAGAGCAAAAGGATAGTAAGGGACAAAATGGGTCCCCTTGAAGATCAGAGTGGTCGGCTTTGACTGGAGCCAGAAGAGATGGGGGAGATCTTAAATGTTTTTTTCATCAGTTTTCACTCGGGAAACAGAGTCGTGGGAAGTAAGGAAAACAAGCAGTGAGGTCATGGAACCCATGCAGATTAAAGAGAGGGAATTGTTTGTTGTCTTAAAGCAAATATGGGTGGATAAATCCCGAGCCTGATAAAATATTCCCTCGAACCTTGAGGGAGAATAGTGTAGAAATTGCAGGTGGTCTGTCAGAAAATTTTAATATGTCACGGGTGAGGTGCTGAACGATTGGAGGGTAGCTCATGTTCATAAAACGGCTCCAAAAGTAACCCTGAAAATTACAGACAGGCCAGCCTGAAATCAGTAATAGGTAAATTATTGGAACGAGCTGCCAGCTGAAGTGAATGCAGGCTCAATTTTAACATTTTGACATTTAAGAAAAATTTGGACAAGTTCATGGATAAGAGGGGTGTGGAGAGTCTGGAATGGGTGCAGGTCATTGGGCTGGGCAGAATAACAGTTTGGTACAGATTAGAAGAGCCTGTAATATTCTATGGTTTTAATAACCCATCAACCTACTTCATCAGCCAAGTTGTATTTCACTGGTGATCCCATGTATCTGCACTTACTGGTAAATGCCTTGGTAAAGTCTAGATAGACAACATCTACAGCCGCCTTCTTATCAATCATCTTTGTCACCTCAGGAAACTCAAATTGATGCAACATGACCTGCCCCTTGCAAAGCCGAGTCAACCATTTCTCATCTGAGCATGCCTTTCCAAACTTTCAAATATATGTGTGGATCCTCTCCCTTTGTCTCATTCCCAGTAGTTACTTGACCACTGGTCTGTAATTCCGTGGATTATTTTTTATTTCCTTTTGTGAACGAAGGTACATCATTGGCTTCTCTCCAGTCTCTGGGCTTTTGCCCGGAGCTAGTAAGGATCATGGTCAAGCCTTTGGCAATCTCCAACCTTGCTTCTTTCGATAACCGGGGAGATTTCCTACGTCTCTGGGGCCAGATCCACAATGCTCCCCAGCACCACCTATTTCCTGATCTCACATTGCCTTAATGCATAAGCGCTCACCACATTCTAGTCCCTCAACCTGTCTGCCATGTCCTTCTTGGCCAACCCCAATGTGAAATGCTCATTTCGCTCCACACCCACTCCCCTGGCTCCAAGCATAAATCCCCTCTTGTCCACGAGTGGCCCTGAACATCCCCAACTCAATCTAAGGTTAATGAAGTCCAAAATCTTTTGGGATTCTCTGGAATCTGACATTCTCACAGTGGGCGTGGATGTGCGTGCTGTGGCGGGACCGTGGGCATGGACACGAGTGCTGTGGCGGGACCATGGGTGGGGACGCATGGGCTGTGGCGGGACCGTGGGTGGGGAAAGTGGGCGTGGACGTGCGTGCTGTGGCGGGACCGTGGGCATGGACACGAGTGCTGTGGCGGGACCATGGGTGGGGACGTGTGGGCTGTGGTGGGATCGTGGGCGGGGAAAGTGGGTGTGGAAGCACGTGCTGTGGCAGGACCATGGGCAGGGATGTGCGTGATGTGGTGGGACCGTGGGCATGGACACGTGTGCTGTGGCGGGACCGTGGGCGGGGAAAGTGGGCGTGGACAGTGGGCGTGGACAGTGGGCGTGGACAGTGGGCGTGGACAGTGGGCGTGGACGCGCGTACTGTGGCGGGACCGTGGGCATGGACACGAGTGCTGTGGCGGGACCATGGGTGGGGACGCGTGGGCTGTGGTGGGATCGTGGGCGGGGAAAGTGGGTGTGGAAGCGCGTGCTGTGGCAGGACCATGGGCAGGGATGTGCGTGCTGTGGTGGGACCGTGGGCATGGACACGTGTGCTGTGGCGGGACCATGGGTGGGGACGCGTGTGCTGTGGCGGGACCGTGGATGGGGAAAGTGGGCGTGGACGCGCGTGCTGAGGTGGGACCGTGGGCGGGGAAAGTGGGCGTGGACGCGCGTGCTGTGGCGGGACCATGGGTGGGGACGCGTGGGCTGTGGTGGGATCGTGGGCGGGGAAAGTGGGTGTGGAAGCACGTGCTGTGGCAGGACCGTGGGCATGGATGTGCGTGCTGTGGTGGGACCGTGGGCATGGACACGTGTGCTGTGGCGGGACCGTGGGTGAGGAAAGTGGGCGGGGACGCGCGTGACGTGGCGGGACCGTGGGCGTGGACGCGCGTGCTGTGGCGGGACCGTGGGCATGGACACGTGTGCTGTGGCGGGACCATGGGTGGGGACGCGTGTGCTGTGGCGGGATCGTGGGTGAGGAAAGTGGGCGGGGACGCGCGTGACGTGGCGGGACCGTGGGCGTGGACGCGTGTGCCGTGGCGGGACTGTGGGCATGGACACGTGTGCTGTGGCGGGACCATGGGTGGGGACGCGTGTGCTGTGGCGGGATCGTGGGTGAGGAAAGTGGGTGGGGACGCGCGTGACGTGGCAGGACCGTGGGCGTGGACGCGCGTGCTGTGGCGGGACTGTGGGCATGGACACGTGTGCTGTGGCGGGACCATGGGTGGGGACGCGAGGGCTGTGGCAGGATCGTGGGTGAGGAAAGTGGGCGGGGACGCGCGTGACGTGGCGGGACCGTGGGCGTGGACGCGCGTGCTGTGGCGGGACCGTGGGCATGGACACGTGTGCTGTGGTGGGACCATGGGTGGGGACGCGTGTGCTGTGGCGGGATCATGGGTGAGGAAAGTGGGCGGGGACGCGCGTGACGTGGCGGGACCGTTGGCGTGGACGCGCGTGCTGTGGCGGGACCGTGGGCATGGACACGTGTGCTGTGGCGGGACCATGGGTGGGGACGCGTGTGCTGTGGCGGGATCATGGGTGAGGAAAGTGGGCGGGGACGCGCGTGACGTGGCGGGACCGTGGGCGTGGACGCGCGTGCTGTGGCGGGACCGTGGGCATGGACACGTGTGCTGTGGCGGGACCATGGGTGGGGACGCGTGTGCTGTGGCGGGATCATGGGTGAGGAAAGTGGGCGGGGACGCGCGTGACGTGGCGGGACCGTTGGCGTGGACGCGCGTGCTGTGGCGGGACCGTGGGCATGGACACGTGTGCTGTGGCGGGACCATGGGTGGGGACGCGTGTGCTGTGGCGGGATCATGGGTGAGGAAAGTGGGCGGGGACGCGCGTGACGTGGCGGGACCGTTGGCGTGGACGCGCGTGCTGTGGCGGGACCGTGGGCATGGACACGTGTGCTGTGGCGGGATCGTGGGTGAGGAAAGTGGGCGGGGACGCGCGTGACGTGGCGGGACCGTTGGCGTGGACGCGCGTGACGAGGCGGGACCGTGGGCGGGGACGCGCGTCCCCAGGCGCTGCTGCGGCCATGGTCGGGACTGGCCACGCGCTGCTGTTCGGCCTCATGCTGGCGGCGGCTCGGACGGCGGGTGAGGCCGGGGGGGGGGGGGAGGGGGTGGGTGGGTGGGGGGGTGGGTGGGAGGGGGTGATGGTGGGGGCGGAGGGGGTGATGGTGGGGGCGGAGGGGGTGAGGGTGAGTGGGTGTGGGTGTAGGTGTGGGGGTGACGGTGATGGAGGGGGTGGGTGGGTGTGTGGGGGTGAGTGGGTGTGGGTGTAGATGTGGGGGGTGTGAGTGAGGGAGGGGGTGGGTGGGTGCTGGGGGTGACGGTGATGGAGGGGGTGGGTGGGTGTGTGAGGGTGAGTGGGTGTGGGTGTAGGTGTGGGGGTGGGGGTGAGGGAGGGGGTGGGTGGGTGCTGGGGAGGGAGTGGGTTAGGGGGTGGGGCATTGGGGGTGAGGTGGGGTTTGGTATAGTGTGGGTGCTGAATTCCCTCCACAGATTGTTCCCCCACTTACTGAGGCCCTGGTTATCCCATCTGATAGAACCTGGTCCATCGACTTTTACGTGAAGCACAAAAGTCTCCAGATTCTGTGATTGTCGTGAAAACACAGAAAAATGCTGGAGGAGCCCGGCCGGTCTTTTTTACAGCTTCTTACTTTTCTTCTTTTATTGATTTTTAAAATGATCTTTGTATTGTGCAGTCCGTTTGTTTATCATTCTTTACCTGTTTACTTGTGTACATTAAGTTCAGTTTTTTTTGCACCAGTGGTAATTCTGCTTCGGCCAAAGGAAAAAAGAATTTCAGTGTGGTATGTGATGTGTGTGCATCTGACCTGATTTTGGCTCTGTGATGAGAAGAGAGGCTAAAATTCTAGTCATCGATGCCTGGGCAATTCGAGTTCAGACTTCTTAAACTCTGCCAGGGACTCCGTTTCCACCGCAGTCTATCTCTTGCTCCTTCCCCTAAATCTATGTCCCTCGTTTTACTCATCACTCATATGAAGAGAAATATTCTGCAATCTACCCTATTTATAATTTTTATATCTCCATCAAATCTCATTTTAACCTTATCCAATCTAAGCGAAATAGACCTACCCTGATAAAGTGCTTTAAGAGTGGGTTACGAAGCAAATAAGCTCCTGTCTCAATTCCTTCACTCTGCCTCTTGCCACAGCAGGTCAAAATCAGATGCCATCTCACTCGCCTTTAACTCTGCTTTAGATTACCACAAGGATACTTATTTCAGGCTCTTGTTCTTTGATCACAGCTTGCAGTTCACACCTTGAAACCAGCAAAGCTAATAATCAAACTCTGGTATCTGGGACTCTGTTCATATCTCTGCAGCTTTTTCATTAACTTCCTCATCATTGGAGATTGGCAACATCACCTTCAACTCGATCAGGAAGCCTTCAGCACCCAAGGCCCTTTGGGAACCCTTCTTGCCCTCACTGCCCTCTCGAACTCCTGTTCCAATACCTCGTCTCCAGCAGCCCGTAGCCTGTGTTGGTCCCTTAGCCACTGAGCCACCACCATGGTCACTTTCCGTTGTGTTGTCACCTCTGCTTTCCTTCTCAACTGGGGGCCGGGGGGGGGGGGGGGGGGGGCTGGGGTGTTCTTCCCCTTTCCCATCCATGTATCTATCCAGCTGTAGTGTCTGTGAATGCAGCAAGTAAAAATGTTGGTGCATCTGTACATTGAACTTGTATAAATGATAATATAGTCTTGTACTCATGCTGCAACCTGCTACAAAACCACAGATGGCAAAGCTGTGCCTGATTTGACGACAGCAAACAGCAAAGAACCACCCCTCCTCACCCCTCCTCACCCCCATGTTCCCTAATGTTCCCACCCTGCCTGTATCTGATTCGCATCCCATGCGGGACCTTGTCAAAGGCCTTTCTAAAGTCCACATAGACAACATCCACAGCCTTTCCTTCATCAACTTTCCTGGTAACCTCTTGAAAAACTATAAGATTGGTTAAACGTGACCTACCACACACCAAGTTGACTATCCCTTATCAGTCCCTGCCTATCCAAATACTTCTATACCAATCTCTTAGGACATCTCTCAATAATTTACCTACGACTGACGTCAGTCTATAATTAACTGGTTTACTTTTGGAGCCATTTTAAACAACTGGACAACTTGAGCTACTCACCTGTGGCTAAGGACATTTTGAATATATCATCCAGGATCCTGCAATTTCTACACTAGTCTCCTTCACACCTCCTCCTCCTTAATAGCCATATGTTCCATGACCCTTCTGTTTGTTTTCCTTTTCTCAAGTGGTTCTTGGTGTACTTCATTTTTGAGAACAGTTGCTCACACGTGTATACACAGCCAAACAGTGATACCATCTTTTTTGCAGTGAACTCCACCAAGTTTTATAATTTCCATATGGAAGAAAGTATTTTTGGTAGAAGTCAGACCCATTATCTGCAGTAATTGTTTTATTTGTAAGTAGGGAAAGTTCACATTAATCTAATGATAGAAAGTACAGTACAGAACATACACAAGCCAGTAGCATAGGCATTTATTTTTACTCTGAGGACGTATGTCGATTATATAGGTTATATAATGCACTGTACCATTATACGCCTGGCAGCGCAATCACTTTGTATACAAGTGACATGAGAGCCACGTGTTGTGTGCAGGAAACTTGCATTCACTACATCCGGTTACGTCCATAATGTCCAGTTCACCAACTGGGATTTCTGCACTTCATTATAACATGGGACCACAGACATATATGTGATCAGATGTTATGGAGTGCATGACTGTACTTATATCAGCGGGCTGGGTGCACAGGTACTTCTGCATTGGGTTGCAGGCAGGATAAATTTGGATCGTGGGCCACTTAAAATAATGGACAAATCATGTTCTTTGACATTCTGTTTGTCACCAGTTATCTCTCAATTTTTTCATTATGATGCAATTAAAATTAAAACAATTAAGCCAAAGGGATCCTATTAGACAATGTCATATTAAAAAAAGCGCCTTTGAATAAATTGTGAAAACATCAGAATCAGGATTTATTGTCATGAACAAGTCATGAAATTCATTGTTTTCTGACAGCATCATGTTGCCAACATTCGTATTATAACCATCTTACGACATTTATTTAAAAAACAATAACAATAATTGAGCACGAAAAGTGAGGCCATGTCTGTGGTTCATTGATCATTCAGGAATCTGATGGCAGTGGGGAAGAAGCTGTCCTTGTGCTCCTGAGGGCTCGTCTTCAGGCTCCTGGACCTTTTCCCTGATGGTAGCAGAGTGAAGAGGACATGGCCTGGGTGGTAGGGGTCCTTGAGGATAGAAGCAGCTTTCTTAAGTCAACGCCTCATGTAGTGGTGCCTGTGATGTCACCCTCTGGAGTTTATTCTTGTCCTGAGAGTTGGCGCCTCTGTACCAGGCAGTGATGCAACCAGACAGGATGCTCTCCACAGTAGACCTGTTGAAGTTTACAAGAGTCTTTGGTGGCATACTGAATCTCCTCAGATACCTCACAGAGTATAGTCGCTAGTGAGCCTTCTTCATGATTGTATTGACATGGAGGCTCCAGGGCAGATCCTCACAGATGTTGAAACCCAGGAATTTAAAATTCTTGACCTTCTCCACTACTGAGTCCTCAATGAAGACTGGGCCATGTTCCCCTGACCTCCTCCTGAAGTCCACAATCATCTCCCTAGTTTTGCTAAAGTTGAGTGAAAGTTTGTTATCGAGCTGATCTATCTCCGTCCTGTACGTTTCCTTATAGGCATTTTTTACTCTGCCGACAACTGTGGCAAACTTGTAGATGTATTGGAGTTGTGCCTGGCCACACAATCATGGGTGTATAATGAGTAGAGCAGTGGACTAAATATGCATCCTTGGGGTGAGCCTGGGCTGATAAGCAGTGAAGGGGAGATGTTTTTACCAATTCGTATTGTCTGTGATCTTCCAATGAGAAAGTCAAGAATCCAGTTGCAAAGTGGGGTACAGAGGCCTAGCTTTTGTAAGTTCTTGACCAGAACTGAGGGAATAATGGTATTGAAGGCTGAGCTGTAGTCTGTAAAGAACAGCTGTATGTGTGAATTGCTGTTTTGAGGTGATCCAGAGCTGAGTGTAAAGCCAGCGATATTGCATCTGATGTGGAGCGATTGTGACGATAGGCGAATTGTCGTGGGTCCAGATCTTTCCTTAGGTTCATGTTAATTATGACCCAGGGTCGGCACCAGAGTGTATGTTAGAGGGAGGCATTAGCGAGTTAGAGGGAGGCTTGTTCAGCAGGAGGTGGTGCTGGCAGGGACCAACCTACTGATGCATGATGCATGCTAGTGACACGGCAGGGGGAAGGTGGAGAGTCGCTAGCGTGTGTCAACCTAGATGCCACTGACGCGGGAGGGAGTGGGGGTGGAGACAGCCAGGGATGGCCGTGACCGTATGGGGGCACAGCATTTGTTTGCGGGGGGCAATGCCCACGGATGCTCCCCCCCTTGGCACCGACCCTGTTCTGGCCATGACCAGCCTCTCAAAGCATTTCAACACAGTAGAAGTTGAGGCAGCCCACGCTACTCTTGAAGAAATCCAGTTTACGTTCAGGGAGATCTGAGCACGAACGGTTCATCTCTAAATGCAACTTGAAGAGAGACTGTAATTGCATATTTAAACTGATGTTTTTCTTTACAAGCAGGTAACTGTGGCCGCCCTCCAAACTTGAAAAATGGTTCCTTAAAGGATGCATTCATTTCTGTGTCCACATTTCCTCCAAATACGAGAGTGGGTTATACATGTTATCCAGGATACCACTTCAAGGAAGGAAGTTCATCATTTATTACCTGCAGAGCTGATTCAACTTGGTCAACTTTACAGGCAACTTGCTTACGTAAGGGCTGTTATTTTATTCTCTTCCATTCTGTCACAAGCCATGAAACTTGGTTATCATCTGGCTGTCTGGCTAGATAATTGTTCTTGCATGCCATTTTGAATATCCTGTATGGTGTCAAGCTTCTTGAATGTTAGAACATAGAACATTACAGCAGAATACAGGCCTTTTGGCTCTCGATGTTGTGCTGAACCATACATTCCTTAAAAAAAATACTGAGCCCTCCCTTCCCCGTAACCCTCTATTTTTAACATAACATAACATAACATAACAATTACAGCACGGAAACAGGCCATTAGGCCCTTCTAGTCCGCCCCGAACCAAACACCCCTCTCTAGTCCTACCTCCCTGCACAATGCCCATCACCCTCCATCTTCTTCTCATCCATATACCTGTCCAACCTTTTCTTAAATAATACAATTGACTCCGCCGCCACTATTTCTCCCGGAAGATGATTCCACACAGCTACCACTCTCTGAGTCAAGAAGTTCCCCCTCATGTTACCTCTAAACCTCTGCCCCTTAATTCTTAACTCATGTCCTCTTGTTTTAATCTTTCCTCCTCTTAACGGAAATAGTCTATCCACATCCACTCTGTCTATCCCTTTCATAATCTTAAATACTTCTATCAAATCCCCTCTCAACCTTCTACGCTCCAAAGAATAAAGACCCAATCTGTCCAATCTCTCCCCATACTCCAGATGCTTAAACCCAGGCAACATTCTGGTAAACCTTCTCTGCACTCTCTCCACTCTGTTTATATCCTTCCTATAATTAGGCGACCAGAACTGCACACAGAACTCCAAATGAGGCCGCACCAACGTCTTATACAATCTCAACATCACCTCCCAACTCCTATATTCCATGCAATGATTGATAAAGGCCAGCATACTAAAAGCCTTCTTCACCACCCTATTCACGTGAGTTTCTACCTTCAGGGAACGATGTACCGTCACTCCTAAATCTTTCTGCTCTTCTGTATTCCTCAATGCTCTCCCATTTACCACATATGTCCTATTCTGATTCTTCTTACCAAAATGAAGCACCTCACACTTATCAGCATTAAATTCCATCTGCCATTTTTCAGCCCACTTTTCTAAGCAGTCCAAATCCCTCTGCAATCCTTGAAAACCTTCTTCATTATCCACTATTCCACCTATCTTAGTATCGTCTGCATATTTACTAATCCAATTCACCACCCCATCATCTAGATCATTAATGTATATAACGAACAACAATGGGCCCAATACAGATCCTTGAGGCACACCACTGGTCACCGGCCTCCAACCTGACAGACAATTATCCACTACCACTCTCTGGCCTCTCCCTTTCAGCCAATGTTCAATCCATTTGACTATCTTAAAATTTATACCTAAAGACTGCACCTTCCTAACTAACCTTCCATGTGGTACCTTATCGAAGGCCTTACTGAAGACCATATAGACAACATCCACTGCGCTACCCTCATCCACATTCCTAGTCACCTCTTCAAAAAATTCAATCAGATTGGTCAAACATGACCTTCCTCCCACAAATCCATGTTGAGTGCTCCTGATCAGACCCTGTCTATCCAGATGTTTATAAGTACTATCTCTAAGAATTTTCTCCATTAATTTACCTACCACAGACGTCAAACTTACAGGCCGATAGTTGCCAGGCTTCCTCCTTGAACCCTTTTTAAATAACGGAACCACATGCGCAATGCGCCAATCCTCCGGCACTATCCCCATATCTAACGACATTTGGAAAATTACCGCCAGAGCCTCTGCTATTTCCTCCTTCACTTCTCTCAATGTCCTGGGGAAGATCCCGTCTGGTCCCGGAGACTTATCCACCTTTATATTCTTCAAAAGCCTTAAAACTACACCTTTTGTAATCTCTATATTCCCCATATTTACCCAATTTGCTTTTTTTATCCCACATCTCCCAATATCCTTCTCCTTTGTGAATACCGAAGAAAAGAAACTGTTCAATATCTCCCCCATTTCTCTAGGCTCCACACACAGTTTTCCACTCTGATTTTCTAAGGGACCAATTTTGTCTCTAGCTTTCCTCTTACCATTAACATATTTGTAGAACTCTTTTGGATTAGTTTTCACCCTGCTTGCCATAGTTTTCTCGTACCTTCTTTTAGCTTTCCTAATTCCTCTCTTAAGATTCCTCTTACATTCAATGTATCTTTCAAACATCTCCTTAACTCCATGCTTCTTATATCTAATGTACGCCTCCCTTTTTCTTCGAACCAAGTTTCCAATATTCCTTGAAAACCACGGCTCTCTCAAACCTTTTGCCCCTCCTTTTAACCTAACAGGAACATAAAGCTTTTGCACTCTCAAAATCTGATCTTTAAAAGACTTCCATCTCTCTACTACATCCTGCCCATAAAACAAATTGTCCCAATGCACACCCTGCAAGTCCTTTCGCATCTCCTCAAATCTAGCTTTTCCCCAATCAAAAACCTCAATCCTTGGCCCTGATTTCTCTCTTTCCATAATGACATTGAAGTTGATGGCATTATGATCACTGGACCCGAAGTGCTCTCCAACACTAACCTCCGTCACTTGACCCATCCCATTTGCCAACAGTAGATCCATCCATGTACCTGTCTAAGAATCTCTTAATATTTTAGCCTCCACCACCATCCTTGGCAAGGCATTCGAGGCACCCACAACTTCTGTGTAAAAAACGTACCCCTAATGTCTCCCCTAAACTTTCCTCCCTTCACTTTGTACAGATGTTGTTGAAGCTCCATTCATCCAGGCAAGCGGGAGTATTCCAACACACCTGAGCTTTATAAATATGGGCAGGCTTTGGTTACTTAGGAGATGAATATATGGCAGTCTTTCCAGACTCTGACCTGCATTGTAGCCACCATTGTGGTTATGAATGGCTTATTCCAGTTTTGTTTCTGATACTTTAGGATTTAATCCTAACTGGTGATGATATTTATTGATAGTCCTGAAGGACCTCCCTGTTATCAGCGCTCTATCTTCTCAGTTGTTTTTTTTTTAAAATCCAACCAATATTCCCTGGATTGGACATCCTTATCTTTTCCCTTATGGGAACACATTGTCCATTAACTCTCATAATTTCACTTTTGTTAATTTATATGCAAGTCGTTGCTCTCATCTATTTTTGCCAGGTCCCGTAAACAAAAATGGTGGCGCTGCCAGAGCTGCTGTAACAGCAGGCGCAGCCGTTGGTGTGGACCCAGAAGAGCGGGGAGCAGAGACACAGAGCTCCCCATAGAGTCCATCCACCCAGTCCTACTAACAATGGCTTCATATAGACTTTCAACGGCCTGTTAAAAGAGCCAATAGTGTTTTATTTTAAAATCCTGCGACCGTGGGTTCAAGATGTTGACATCTGTGGCCTTGAGGGATTACAGACTCTGGGGAAGTAGAGGACTGGCACAGGACACCAAAAATTGGGAGAACACCCTCCATTGAGAAGGAGAAGCAGAGGATATGACCCTATGGTATAGTGACCACGGTGGTGGACCAATGAGGGTCTCTGCGGCTAAAGAATGCACAGGTGGTGGGGCTGTTGGCGACTCAAGGCAAGGAGTGCACTCAGGCTGCAGGCTGCTGGTGGCTTGCAGTCAAAGGACTCACACTGGACTGCTGGAGACTGCTTAAGACTGGCTGAAGGGGTACCAGGTATTGGAACTGGAATGAGAATGGGTGCTGAGGGTAGGAGGGGCTCCCAAGTCGGTTTAGGATCTGAAGGCTTCTTGATCGTGTCAGAGGTTTGGATCTGGAGTTGCCTGATGAATTGAATAACAAGTCTGTGAGGCTGCAGGAGGAGTCACGAGATGGAGGAGTGGCTAGTAGGGTAAAACTAGCCCTCTCCAGAAAATTTGAAAAAAAGTTAAGAAAAGACAAAGTTCAATAAATACAAAATATAAGAAATAAAAGATAAAGTTGCAGAGAAGAGAAAGAAAATAGCGCCTAAGAAGGCTGTAGAAATGGAAGTAAACGACTTAAGAGGAAAATTTGAAGAAAGTGACAAAAAAAATTAAAGAGGCACAAGAGTTGTTCGCTCAGAAAATTGATATGTTGGAAAATTATAGTAGGCGAAACAACATAAAAATAATGGGCCTAAAGGAAGACGAAGAAGGCACAAATATGAAGGAATTTATAAAAGAATGGATCCCGAAGGTCCTGGAAATGACAGAAATGCAGGAAGGAATGGAAATAGAAAGGGCTCACAGAGCACGAGCTCCGAAATCACAGACACATCAAAAACCAAGATCCACTTTAATAAAATTTTTGAGATATACAACAAGAGAAAATATACTGGAACGAGCAAGGAATAAAATTAGAGAAGACAACAAACCATTGAAATACAAGGGTCAAAAAATATTTTTTACCCAGACATAAGTTTTGAACTCTTAAAGAGAGGAAGGAGTTTAATACAGCAAAATCGATCCTATGGAAAAAAAAGTTATAAATTCATGTTAAGAAATCCAGCTGTGCTTAAAATATTTATCCCCGAAGAGCAAAACAGACTGTTCTCAGATCCTGAGGAAGCACGAGAATTTGCCGAACGCCTGCAGGACAGATGGAGAGATGGCCACGTTGAACTATATGACTACAAATATTAATGGAATACAGAACCAAATTAAAAGGAAGAGTCTATTAAATTTACTGAAAAAAAATAGATATAGCAATTGTGCAGGAAACGCACCTAACTGAAGTGGAACATAATAAATTAAAGAGAGACTGGGTAGCAAACGTAGCGGCAGCATCCTATAATTCAAAAGCTAGAGGTGTAGCTATATTAATTAAAAATGTACCAATCAAAATAGAGGAGGAAATATTAGATCCAGCAGGGAGGTATGTAATGATAAAGTGTCAGATATATTCAGAATTTTGAAATTTGCTCAATATATGCACCTAATGAGGAGGATCAAAAGTTTATGCAAGATATTTTTTTGAAGATTGTAGATACACAAGGAAATATATTAATAGGAGGGGATTTTAACCTTAATTTGGATCGAATGTTGGATAAAACTGGACAAAAGACTAGTAAGAAGAATAAAGTGGCCAAATTTATAGTTAAATCAATGCAGGAAATGAAACTTATGGATATATGGAGGAGGCAGCACCAAAGAGAGAAGGAATACTCATATTATTCAAGTAGGCATAAGACATACTCAAGAATTGATATGTTTTTGTTGTCGGCCCATATTCAAGGGAGAATTAGGAAAACTGAATTTAAAGCTAGATTACTATCTGATCATCCACTCCTGTTATTAGCAATAGAACTGGAGGACATCCCACCAAGAACATATAGATGGAGGTTAAACTCCATGCTACTTAAAGGCAGGAATTTAGGGAGTTTATTGAATGCAAATTAAAACATATTTTGAAATAAAAACGGAATCAGTGAAAGACAAATTTATATTATAGGATGCAATGAAAGCCTTCATTAGAGGGCAGATAATAAGTTATGTGACTAAGATACAAGATATGAGAAACAGAGCAGTTGGAAAGGGAGATAGTAAGTACAGAAAAGGAACTAGTAAAAAGGGATAATATAACAAAAAGAGAATTGGCGTACAAAAAATTAAAATACGAAACATTACAAATGTAGAAGGTAGAGAAGAACATAATGAAAATAAAGCAAAAGTATTACGAACTGGGAGAAAAAACACATAAGCCTGGCAACTTAAAACAGAACAAGCTAAAAGAACTGTATTGGCATCAAGGAAAAAGGACAAACAAATTACATATAATCCATCAGAGATTAATGAAAATTTTAAGGAATTTTATGAACAATTACACCAAACTGAGAACGAGGGGAAAGATGATAAAATAGAGGAATTTTTAGCTAAAATTTAACTGCCAAAATTGCAAGAAGAGGAACAAAACAAACCGATAAAACCATTTGAAATAGAGGAAGTACAGGATATATTAAAAAAAGCTGCTGAACAATAAAACACCAGGAGAGGATGGATTCCCAATAGAATTCTATAAAACATTTAAAGAGTTATTAATTCCTCCTCTCCTGGAAGTAATGAACCAGATAGAAGAAACACAAAACTTGCCGGATTCATGTAAGACAGTGATAATTACAGTAATACCAAAGACGGGGAAGGATCCATTAACACTAGCATCATATAGACCAATATCTCTACTTAACTCAGATTATAAGATAATAGCGAAATTATTACCAAACAGATTGGCCGATTGTGTACCAAAAATAGTAAAACAAGATCAAACTGGATTTATTAAGAAAAGATGAACAGCGGATAATGTCTGTAAACTTATTAATCTAAGTCATGCAGTTCAAGGAAATAAGAAGCCAACAGTGGCTGTTGCTTTAGACACAGAAAAAGCCTTTGACAGAGTAGAATGGAATTATTTATTTAAAGTATTACAGAGGTTCAATCTACCAGAAAAATATATTAATTGGATTAAAGCATTATATAATGGACCATTGGCGAAGGTAACAGTAAATGGATATGTATCGAACCAATTTAAATTAGGTCGGTCAACTAGACAGGGATGTCCATTATTCCCCTCATTGTTCGCTTTAGCAATAGAACCATTGGCAGAACTGATAAGAACAGAAAATAAAAATAAATGAGAAAGAGTATAAAATCAGTTTATTTGCAGATGACATCATAGTATACTTAACAGTACCAGAAATATCAATAAAAGAATTACATAAGAAATTGAAGGAGTATGGAGAAATATCGGGGTACAAGATCAACGCAAATAAAAATGAACTGATGCCAATGAGTAACGCAGATTATACAGAATTTTAAAAAGAATCACCATTTAAATGGCAAACACAAGCAATCCGATACCTATGTTTTAGGTTAGATAATAACTTAAGCCACCTGTACAAACTAAATTATCACCCACTAATAAAGAAATTGCAGGAAGACTTAGAACATTAGAAAGAATTACCGCTAACGTTGATAGGGAGGGTAATGAATGTCTTCCCAAGGATACAATACTTATTTCAATCGTTATCAATACCCTTAACAGAGAAATTGTTTAATGAACTAAAGAGAAAAATAAGGAAATTATTGTGGAAAGGAGGGAAACCGAGGATAACATTAGATAAATTAACAGAGAGGTATAACCAAGGTAGTTTGCAGTTACCAAACTTTAAAAATTATTATAGAGCAGCACAATTAAGGTATTTATCAGATTTTTTCCAGACAAGGGAAAAACCAGACTGGACTAAGATAGAACTAGATAAAATAGGCAAGAAGGTACCAGAACATATACTTTATAAGTGGAATGAAAAGCTGGTGCAATATAAAAACTCACCAGTATTACATCATTTACTTAGTATATGGAAGAAGATCCACTTAGAAAGGAAAATAACGAATTACCAAATACCAAAATTGTTATTGACACAAAACCCACGAATCCCTTTTACAACAGACAACCTTTCCTTTAGAGAATGGGAGAGAAAAGGAATCAAAAGAATAGAAAATTTATTTTTTTGGGAAATAATTTATTAACATTTGAACAGTTGAAGTACAAATATGGAATAACTCATGGTACAATGTTTGCA
This sequence comes from Narcine bancroftii, assembly GCF_036971445.1. Classification (NCBI taxonomy): domain Eukaryota; kingdom Metazoa; phylum Chordata; class Chondrichthyes; order Torpediniformes; family Narcinidae; genus Narcine; species Narcine bancroftii. The sequence continues at coordinate 255,661,338 of NC_091473.1, forward strand.
TTATCATCAACTGAAAGCTTATTTAAAGGATAAATTGGGAAACAGACTGAGGTTACCAGAAGGAAGCAGCTTTGAATATGTGATTACAGACACAATGATAATTAAAAGATTTATAACGAACATATACATTAAGCTGCAAGAGAAGGAAAATTAGGAAATAAGCTATAAACCCAAACAAAAGTGGGAAAAGGATTTAAACATAAAGATGAAAAAGTGAAATATGGGAAAAGTTATGTTCTGGAACTATGAAGAATATAATAAACATGAGGTTACGCATGATTCAGTATAATTGGTTACACAGGCTATATATCACGCCCCAAAAGTTAAAAAAATGGGACCCAACGGTATCAGACAGATGTTTTCGCTGTAAGAAGGAAACGGGAACAACAGTACATGCAATTTGGGCATGTGAGAAAGTGGAAAAGTTTTGGGAAGATCTAAGTCAGGTATTAAATAAAATCACAAAAAGCAACATCCCAAAAAATCCAGAGATTTTTCTTCTAAGTAATATAAGAAGTAAAGAACTTGGACTCAAATTGGATAAAGTGCAAAAAAGATTTATTATGATACCCTTAGCTGCAGCAAAAAAATGTATAATGTCAACTTGGAAAATGGAAGAGAGCCTGAGAGTACAGCAACGGTACATGGAAATGAATAAATGTATTCCATTGGAAAAAATAACATATAATTTAAAAAATAAAGTCACATTATTTGAATAAATTTGTGAACCGTACATGGAACATAACGAGAAGGCTTGCCTCGGACCTCCACCCCCTAAAATGATAAGAAGACAAAACTACTTGACCCAGTGGGTAAGACGACACAATTTTCTTGTTTATTTTCATTGTGTGATGACATTGTTTAATGGGTTTATTGTATTGTATACGTTGAATGTTTATGGGTTTTGGAGGGGGGTGGGTAGAGGGGAGGGAGGGAAAGGGGGAGAAAAGGGAAAAAATGCCACTGTGTATATTTAATGAGAAACGTTTGTATATATTTTGGTTGATATGGTTCACAGTGTGAAAAATAAAAAAAATATATAAAAAATCTGTGCGTCTGCAGAGACTGGAGCTGAATCCATGGACTCTGAATGGACTTCCTGTTGCTTCCCTTCCTCTGACTGTAAGGGGCACTGGGCAATTTCTTCTGATGGCGTATCTTTGTCTCAGACTAAATGCAATTTTGTTTAATATTACATGTTTTATTCCAGTTTGGTTTAAAATCTTGAATCTATTACACCGCGATTGGCATAGCGGTTAGTGCAACACCTTTACAGTGACAGTGATTGGAACCGGACTGGGGTTCGAATCCTGTGCTGTCTGTAAGGAGTTTGCATATTCTCCCCGTGTCTGCGTGGATTTTCTCTGGGGCTCCTGTTTCCCTCCACCATTCAAAAAGTACTGGGGGTAGGTTAATGGGATGTAAATTGGGCAGCACTGACTCGTGGGCCAAAGTGGTCTGTTACTGTGCTGTATGTTGAAATTAAAAAAAAAATTAACAGTTATATTGGACAATCCACCATTTTTGGATTATCTTGATCCTTTGCAGTTACTTTGAATCTTAGCAAGTTATGGTCACCTGATGAATGGCTCCCCTACTGACACTTCATCAACTTGCGCAGCTTCAGTCCCCAGGATTAAGTCTAGCATTGCCCCATTTCAAACAGGACTATCTATGTTCTGGCATATAGATCCAGTTCAAAAATTCCATCCTGTCTTTGATTTTGAAACTGAGGTGATCTCTGTGAATATCAGCAAAGTTGGAATTATTTATTACTATAACCCTACTCCTGTGATGCTTCTCAGTGATTTGTCTCTGTCTTCAGCTGACTTTTGGGAGGCCTGTAGAATAATCCCAGAAAAACCCTTTTTAAAAAAATTTTTTGGCTTTAGAAGGTCCTTCTAAAACATTCTCCCTCATCACTGAAGTGAAAGTCCTCTTGATCAATATTGTAATCCCTCCTCCTCTTTTACGTGCCTTTGTATCACATTTGAAACCGCTGTTACCTAGAATATCGGTGGTCCAGCACTATTCTTTCAGCCAAATTTCATTGAATGTAACAATATCAAATTTCAATGTGTTGATCGCTGCTCTAAGTTCTTGACCTTAGTTTAAGAGCTGGTGAATCTTCAAATCAGTCATTAACTTACTATCTTTTCAACTGTCTAATTCCAGTAGGGGATGAATCTATATTTTGTTTATCTCTTCTAAATACGTTGTTAGTTTGTGACCATAGTTGCTGCAGAAGTGTGTTGCCACCGTGTGGACCCAGGAGGAGTAGGGAGCAGTAGTACACCATCAAGCATTCCTCCACGGGTTCTAACTGCTCGTGTGTTACACCGATTACCTCATACTGGCTATGAAGCAGCTGTAGAATGGGGCCATTAGTGTGCTTTTCAACACTGATAAACCTAAGGACGTCTTTGCCCAAGATGGAGACATCTGTGATTGGCAGCCCAGACCACAAGAAAGGAGAATACCAGCCTACTGAGGAGAAGCCTGGAAGAAAGGTGGGGGTAGGAGACCACAGCAGTGAACCAGTGGCGGAGCTCAGCATGGGCCACCTGTGGAGAGCTGGAGGCTTTTGGGAACCAGGTATCGGGACTTGGAATCAAGCGAATGCAAGTGGCAGCAGGCCGCCCAGAATGCCTCGTGCATTAACAGCCTTTGGTTTGGAAACAAAAGTTTGTGGAAGAGGACTTGGATGCCTGGAACTCAGACAGGAGGCCGTGCGACGATGGAGCTTACAGGAGAGCAGAAAGCAGTGGCATCAGAGGAGGTGGTGGGATCCATGGGCACTTAATATCTCTGAAGGGACTCTCTTTTGCTTTCCTTTTTCTTCTTGGTAGGGGCAATGGACTAGTGATGTTTTTTGTGTGCCTTCATGAGTAAACATGAGTAAATATATTTTGTGTATAATATAGATGATAATGAAGGTCTCTTGGATTCTTGGCACTTGCTTAACCAATCGTGGGATAATTCTTTCAAATTTAGTGAAAGAAGTCCAGAGATTTGTTTCTAGGCTCACAGGACAATGTGTCCTTGATCAGTGGAGTGGATCTTTTTCACATTTCAAACGCTTTAATGGGTTTTTTTCTTTTTCACCACTTGAAATAAATTAATTCTGCAGCATTTATTGCTGTGAAGGTCATTGCATTATACAAAGAAATAGCAACATTTGTTTTCATTGCAGGACTATATTTGAGAATAATTTGTACTTTGAGCCTTCAAATTACAGGATGCCACAGTTCGCTTAGCTGTTAGTGCATTGCTGTTACATCACCAGCAATCGGGGCCGGGGTTTGAATCTGGCGCTGTCCGGAAGGAGTTTGTGCATTCTCCCCACGTCTGACACTGGTTTTCCTCCTGGGGCTCTGATTTCCTCCCACCCTCCAAAATGTACCGGGGGTTGTAGGTCAATTGGGTGTAATTTGGCAGCACCGGCTCGTGGCTGCAAGGGGCCTGTTACCGTGCTGTGTTTCTAAATTTAAAAAGATCAATCTTACCTCATTTTGAATGGGTGCTCTTTACAAAAGAAAGTTGACTTCTTTAATTTTATTATTGATGGTGACTAAATCTATTGGAGATTAGTTTTATTTATTAATTTCAAAATATTACAAAGAGCTGAATGCATAAAGGAGATATACGAGCTCTGTAAATAACTTATCTGAAACTTGATTGGTAAGATTATCCTGGATGCTTGGACGACTGAGTTAGTATTGTCTATTGGTGTGTGTCCTAAATTAAGGTAAATCTCTTCTGCCTGCTCAAAATCTATACTGCTACATTCCCTGCATGTTTATGTGTCCATCTAAAAGCCTTTTAAACCTGTATCTGCTAAACCTTCCCCTTTTGCATGTGCTCGAGTGCTTGTCATTTTTACCCTGGGAAAATGATTCTAATTTTCTTCCCTCTCAATGCTTTCAATAATTTTATAACTTTTCCAAGTCTCTTCTCAGCCTCGGACAATACAACCCAAATTTGTTCAGCGCCTCCTTATAGCTCATATTCTCTAATCCAGCAGCATGCTGATAAATTTCTTCTGTGCCCTTTCCAAAGCTTCCACATCCTTCCATGTAATAGAGAGCAACCAGGATTGCACACAGTGTTTCAAGTGTGGCTGAACCAGTTTTATATCGCTGCAACATGACTTCCTTACTTTTATATTTGGGCAGAAAAAAGGCAGATGGTCTTTAATCCGAATGAGGGTGAGCTGTTGTATTGCTTAGGTTAAATGCAAGAGGGCAGTATGAGGTTAATGGCAGGTCCCTACCATTGATGTTCACAGGGATTTTGAGGTGTCAGTCCAGAGCTCCCTTAAAATAGCAGCGCAAGGGGACAAGTTGGTAAAGGTGTGTGGTCAAGGCATTGAGTCTAAAATTTGGAAACTCATACTGCAATTCTACTAAACTTTGATTAGATCTCATTTGGTGCACTGTGCGAAGCTCTAGTCTCAACCTCAGGAAGGATGTGGAGGCCCTGAATAGGATGCGGAAGAAGCCCACCAATATTTAAATTTTTTTTGCCATTTAAAAGGAATAAAACTGTGCTTATTTGATGTCACCTTTATCATTCCCCATTTTTTCCCTCTCAGCAAAGAGTTGTGGTAATCCTGGGGACATTCAAGATGGATATTATGAGGCAGATGATGTAACCTTTGGATACAAGGCTACTTTTTATTGCAACAGAGGGTGAGTAAATCAATGCATGATTGAATACAGGGGCTTTGCTTTTCTTCTCACTGTGACCATTTAGAGAGCTAAAGTTCTAATTTTCAATTTATGATAACGGAAAATTGCCTTTAACAGTTGTTATATTTTCATCCCCAGATTTGTCTTTTAATTGAAGTTGGACAATGCCTTATATTCATATTTTCGTTCCAAAATGTGCAACCTCACACTAATCTGCATTTCACTGGAGATATTTCCGCACGAAGCTCCAACCTCTTTCCTCACTTTGTAGTCCTGGAATTGTACGTTGCAGAAACTGGCCCCAGTCATATATTTCATTTTTAAGTTTAAAAAAATTAAATTTAGACATACAGCATCATAACTGGCCCTTTTGGCCCATGAGTCAGTGGCATCCAATTCCACCCAATTAATCTACAACCCCCGGTACATATCAAACGGTGGGAAGAAACCGGAGCCCCCGGTGAAAATGCACGCAGACACAGGGAAAACGTACAAACTCCTTACAGACAGCACGGGATTCGTACACTGTTCCCGATCACTGCCGCTGCTACCCCACCACTGATCAGAAGGAACTCAACTGTTCAGGTAGCAGCTGCTTAGGCAGAAGGATGATCAATGTCTCGACCGAAACCTCAACCATCACTTTGTTTGCAGATATGCTGCTTGAAATATTCAGTTTCTCCAGCTACTTGTCTTTTTACTCCTTATACTGGCATCTGCAGGCTCTTTTGCGTCTCCTGTATACATGTTTGTTCATGCTTATAATGAATTCCTCAAATCCATTATTTATGCGATTTTATGTATGTAGAGATGCTGACTAAAATTATTTAGATGTTTTGTCAGTTAGCGATTTTTAAGCATTGGATTATTTCCCTTTTTATAGATATAAGATCATCGGCAGGCCATACCGGTTGTGTGCAGCGGATGGTTGGGATGGCAAGGTCCCAACATGTGAAGGTAAGTTCAGGTTCCCTTTGCTTAAAGCACTGAATTGTTAGTGCCAGATGATTAAGTTGGTTTATGCAAAGATTATACTTTAGATTTATTCTACTGGACTTTCTTTTTTTTTCAAACTTTATTTATTGAAAAATTATTGGTATACATACAAAACACAACAACATTTATATATATATGAAAATAAAAATAAAAAAAAACAACCCCCCACCCCTTCAGCCAACTCTCTTAAGGAGAGCCAAAACAAATATATTAAAAAAAGAATAAAATAAATCAAAGTACCTCTAAATGCATATATTTCAAATATTATGACCACATTAACAAAAAAGAATAATTATCATGCAAAATATAAGTAATTTTATCCATAACAATATCAGCTTTCATTGCATTATTACCGTCGCATGATACTAATCACGGTCTTATCCTTCCAAGTACTTGCTATACATTTTCGAGCTACGGACAATGCTAAATATACAAATGCCATTTGAAATTTATCCAACTCCAATCCCTTTAAAGGAATCACATAACCCAGTAAAAAAATGGATGGATCTAATGGTAACTTAATTTTATACAATTTTTCCAAAATTAACATAATTTCTTCCCAAAATGGTTGTACATACATACAAGACCAAACAGCATGTAAAAATGTTCCAACACATGTACCACATCTAAAATAGGAATCTGAATTACTAAGGCCATATTTTTTACAATTTCTCAGGAGTTAAATATAACTGATGCAAAAAATTATAATTAACCATTTCATATTGTTCATTTATCAATCTAGTAACTCTATCATAACACATATCCATCCAATAGTCTTCAGGAAAAACAAAAGTTAAATCATTTTCTCATTTAAACTTAGATTTCTCCCATTCCAACTTGTCCATATTATCTTGTAACACTTGATACATAACAGAAATATAACCCTTTTTAGGCACAGAAGAAATCAAAGACTCAAACTCCGACAATACAGGTAAAGCCATCTCTCTACCATACATTTTTTTTAACCAGTGACCGAATTTGATAATAAACAAATAAGGAAGCTTCAGCAATATCAAAATGCTCTTTCAATTGAATAAAAGAAAGAAATTGACCTTCTACAAAACAATCCTGCAATATTTTTATACCCTTAAAATACCAATTCTTTAAATGACTATTAAACAATGAAAAAAGAATAAGTTGATTATTATATAATGGCATTAAAATAGATAATTTACCTTTTGATCCCATAGTCTTATTCTTTTTTGTCCATAACATCAATAAATGTTTTAATATCGGCACATCATACTTCCATAATAAATCTATATTCCACCAAAATATAAATTGATGTACTGCAGTTTCAGAAATACACGCCATCTCAACTTTAGCCCAACTTGGAGATTGATCCAGATCCATCAAACCACTAATAAATTTAAGTTGGGGTGCCTCATAATAATTCTGATAATGAGGTAATTGCAATCCATCTAATGCGTACTTCCAAGTAAGCTTACGTAATGCTACCCTTGGTAGTTTACCTTTACATAAAAATTCCCTAGTAGCTTTATTTAAATCCTGGAAAAAGTTCCTTGTAAGAAAACATGATATTGATTGAAACAAATATTGAATACATGGAAAATTATTCATTTTAATACAATTAACCCGGCCAATTAAAGTTAAAGGAAGGTCTTTCCACTTAATTAAATCTGCTTTTATCTTTTTTAACAATGGAACATAATTTAATTTATATAAAGATTGATACTCAGTATTCAAAATTATTCCTAAATATTTAATTTTATCTGTCCATTTCAAATTAATAACATTTTTATAAACTGAATAATCTCCTTCACTTACTGGTAAAATTTAACTTTTATCCCAATTTACTTTATACCCAGATAATGATCCATACTGCAATAAACATTCCCATAAATGCGGCAAAGATTGTTCTGGATTTGTTAAGTATATCAAAACATCATCTGCAAATAAATTCATCTTATACTCTTCATCCAAAACTCTTATCCCTTGTATCTGCTCATTTTGCCATATTAATTGAGTTAACGGTTCAATGACCAATGCAAATAGGGCTGATGACAATGGACAACCCTGTCGAGTAGAACGCGTTAATTTAAATAACGACAAAATCTGTCCTTTTGTCACCACCCTAGCAGTCGTGTTTGTATATAAACTTTAACCTAGCCAATAAAAAAGGGGCCAAATTTAAACTTTTCCAAGACTTTAAATAAAAAATTCCATTCGACCCTATCAAAAGCTTTTTCCACATCAAGTGCAACCATGGTTGGGCTGCCGTTGGTATAACATAACAACATAACAATTACAGCACGGAAACAGGCCATTAGGCCCTTCTAGTCCGCACCGAACCAAACACCCCTTTCTAATCCCACCTCCCTGCACAATGCCCATAACCCTCCATCTTCTTCTCATCCATATACCTGTCCAACCTTTTCTTAAATAATACAATTGACTCCGCCGCCACTATTTCTCCCGGAAGATGATTCCACACAGCTACCACTCTCTGAGTAAAGAAGTTCCCCCTCATGTTACCTCTAAACCTCTGCCCCTTAATTCTTAGCTCATGTCCTCTTGTTTTAATCTTTCCTCCTCTTAACGGAAATAGTCTATCCACATCCATTCTGTCTATCCCTTTCATAATCTTCTATCAAATCCCCTCTCAACCTTCTACGCTCCAAAGAATAAAGACCCAATCTGTCCAATCTCTCCCCATACTCCAGATGCTTAAACCCAGGCAACATTCTGGTAAACCTTCTCTGCACTCTCTCCACTCTGTTTATATCCTTCCTATAATTAGGCGACCAGAACTGCACACAGAACTCCAAATTAGGCCGCACCAACGTCTTATACAATCTCAACATCACCTCCCAACTCCTATATTCCATGCAATGATTGATAAAGGCCAGCATACTAAAAGCATTGGTCAAACTAATTAGTCAAAGAATATTATCCGAAGCATATCTATTTTTAATAAAACCTGTTTGATCTACGTGTATCAATTTAGGTAAATATTTAGCAAGCCGTTTTGCTAACAATTTAGCTATTATTTTATAGTCCACATTCAATAAAGAAATAGGTCTAAACAAAAACACTTTTAATGGATCTCTATCTTTCTTTGGAATTACAGTAATTAAAGCACTAGAACAAGATTCTGGTAATTCATAATGTTCAGTCACTTGTTGTAATACCTCCCCAAACACCGAAGATAAAAACTTTATACAATTTGACCGAAAACCCATCATCTCCTGGTCACTTACCATTAGGCATTTCCATCATAGCAGTCTTAATTTATAAATCTGTGAATGGAGCTTCCAAATCTATAATATCCTCTTTATCTAATGCTGGTAACTTTAATGTAGATATCAAAGAATCAATAGATACATTATCCTGTTTCCCCTCAGAAGTATATAATTTTTTATAAAATGAATAAAACTGTTCATTGATTTCCTGAGGTTTATAGGTAACTATTGAATCCTTTTTAACAGCATTAATAACCCTTGAGGTTTGCTCCTTATGTAACTGCCATGCAAGTATTTAATGCGTCTTCTCACCCCACTCACTGCATTGTTGTTTGGTTTGATTAAGTAAACATTCAAATTGATAAGTCTGCAACGTATTATATCGCAATTTCAATCTAGTCCAAGCTATCTTCGGATCTTCTGTTACTCCCTTCTGAAATACCTTCTCCAATTCATCAACCTGCTTTTCTAATTTAATACTTTCAGCCATATACCCTTTCTTAACTTTAGTAGCATAACTAATTATTTGTCCTCTTAAATAAGCCTTTAACGCATCCCATACTACAAATCTACTTTGAACAGAGTTAACATTTTCTGTTAATAAAAAAATCAATCTGTTTCTTAATGAAAGCAACAAACTCAGGTTTTTTCAACATCATTGTATTAAACTTCCATCTATAGGATGGACGTAATACTTCCGAACTTTTCATAAGAAAAAAATAATAAAGAATGATCAAATATTACTCTACTTTTATAATCTGCCTGCAATATCTTTCCCTGTAAATGTGCCGATACTAAAAAAAAATCTATTCTAGAAAAAAGAATCATGCCTAGGAGAATAAAAAGAAATCTCTCTATAGGATTAATCCTTCTCCAAATATCTACCAAATTTAAATCTTTCATTAAAGCTCCTATTTGTATCGCCATTTTTGATTTTCTAATACATTTTGGGGATTTATCCATTAATGGATCCAAAACGCAATTAAAATCTTCCCCAACTAGAATATTTTCATTAGCTTGACTTAATAACAAAAAGGTGTCTGAAATAAAACATTCATCATCCACATTAGGTGCCAAGATATCAAGTAAAACTGAAAGTTCATTAAAAAATTTACAATCCACTTTTAAAACCCTCCCAGCATTCTCCCCTACAGTCTGTAACTCAAAAGATAAATTCTTATGAACTAAAATCGCTACACCTTATGCGTTAGAATAATGAGTTATGGAAAAAAACATGACCAACCCAATCTCTTTTCAATTTCAAATGTTCTTTTTCAGTCAAATGTGTTTCTTGCAAAAAAGCAAGATCAATTTTCATTTTCTTAATATAAGATAAAGCTCGCTTTCGCTTAATTGGATTATTTAATCCCTGAACATTAAAAATCGCAAATTTCAAACTAGATATTCAATAAACTATTAATATAAACACGTAATATAAAATAAAATGCTCTACTGTTAAGAAACAAAATCTGCTCTCCCTCCCCTAATGTTATAAAAAAGTTAATATATAAAGGAATACAATTAATTCCCCCATGAAAAAAAACCACCTAAAGGTAGTAATTCCCTAAAAAGCTGGGTGTGGTACGCCCCACCAGTGGCAGATGACTATCAAAGATATCAGTGCCATCCACCTCCCCTAGCCAGAAATACAATATATATAATAATGTAATTCAACCCTGGGACTCCAGTCCCAGAGATTGATTCTAATCTTCAACATCACTAGGACCATGTGACAAAGCCTCCTTCTTCCCATCTTTCCCATTCTTCCCATTCTATCCATTTGCCCTTCTTTTAGGTGACGACGGTGAAATTCTTCCCTGACCACGTAAATCCATAAGGAATTAGCGAAAACCAATGCATCATGGTCATTTCTCAAAAAATTGAGACTGATAGTTGCCATAAAAAACCTTCAACACTGCAGGGTCTACTGGACTTTCTGTGGTGTAACCTCATCAAAAGGCTTAAAGTCCATATCAACAGCCACTGTTGCCCACTCTGTCTACAACCCTGAAAATTATTTTCCTCAAGTGCTATCTTTTCTTCAAGTATTGGTGCATGCATCTCCACTGCTCACATGGGCAGTGAATTTCAGATTATAATCACTGCTTTATTTTGGTTTCCTCCCAATGTTCCTGTATCTTTTGTCCATCATTTTGAACCTGTGATTCCAGTCCTCACGCCATCTGTTGATGAGAAAGAGATTTCCTTGATTTACCAGAACCAAGGAAATAGATCTTGCATGTCGTCTTTCTTTGCTCCAAACAAGTCCGTTGGTATAGACATCCATGCCAACCAGTTGCCAACCTGAGATTAGTCCCATTTGTTTGCGCTAAGCTTAGATCCACCTAACTCTTTCCTCTACATATATCTGTCTAAGTGTCTTAAATTTTGAAGTTCTACCTCTCTCTACCACTTCCTCCGGCAGTTCATTCCATATACCCATCACCCTCTGTGAGAAAATTACCCCTCTGGTCCATTTTCAATCTTTCCCTCTCACCTTATCTATGCCTCACATGACTTTCATATCACTAAAGGTCACCACTCAGCCTCCTGCACTCCAGGGAGTGCCAATCTATGCACTCTCTTTGTGGCTCATGTCCTCCAATCCCAGTGGCTTCCTTATGCTGGAAGGAACTCAGCAGGTCAGTTAGTATCGATGAAAAGCAGTAGACAGTCAGCGTTTCTGGGCAAAAAACCCTTAATCAGCAATCGAACATTTTTGCAGTATCTGCAGATTTCTTAATGACTTCTTTATGAATTTTTCCTGTGCCCTTTTCAGCTTTATGACATCCTTTCTAAAGCTAGGCAATCAGTACACCCCAAGATACCATGTAAGTTAAAATCACCTGCTATTACAACATTGTTTTTCTTACCTTGGATCTGCTCTCTCCTAACATAGCTGCTACTCTAATTCCCACTTATTGTTGCAGTCCCAGAAAGTGTTCATCCTCTTCTAAGTTCCACCTCAATGGATTGATTGGGTGATTCTCCAAGAATATCCTCTCTAAGTAGTGTTCTCCCTTATCAAACACGCCACTTCTCTTATCTCCATCTCTATCACCCCTATGGTACTTGATTCCGAGAACATTGAGCTGTCAGTCCTGCCCCTCCCTCAACCATGTTTTTGTATAAGCTCTGATATCCCAGATCCACTTACCTATCCATGCTCTGAGTTCATCTGCCTCACCCCTCCCAACCATGTACCTGTCCAAATTCCTCTTAAATGTTAATTGAGCCCACATTCACCACTTCAGCCGGAAGCACGGTCCACACTCCCACCACTCTCTGTGTGAAGAAGTTCCTCCTCATGTTCCCCCTAAACTTTTCCCCTTTCACTCTTCACCCATATCCTCTGGTTTGTATCTTGCCTACCCTCAGAGGAAAAAGCTGACCTGCATTTACTCTGGCTATCCCCTTCATAATTTTAAATACCTTCTACGCTCTAGGGAATAAAGTCCTAACCTGTTTAACCTTTCCCTGTTACACTCAGTTCCTGAAGTCAGGGCAATATCCTAATAAATCTTCTCTGCACTCTTTCTGTCTTATTGATATCTTTCATGTAATTAAGTGACCAAAACTGTACACAATACTCCAAATTTGGCCTCATCAATGTTTTATACAACTTTAACATAACATTTGAACTCCTGTACTCATTACTTTGATTTATGAAAGCCATTATGCCAAAAGCTCTTTTTAAGACTCTGTCCACCTGTGATGCCACTTTTAGGGAATTTATGTATCTGTGTTCCCAGATCCCTCTGTTCTACCGCCCTCCTCAGTGCCCTCATTTACCATGTACGTTCTTTTTTGGTTTGTCCTTCCAAAATGCAACACCCAACACTTAAATTCCATCTGTCATTTCAGCCCATTTTTCCAGCTGGTTCAGATCCCTCTGCAGGCTTTGAAAACCTTCTTTGCTGTCCAATCTATGTGAATTGATCCAATTTACTGCATTATCATCCAGATCATTGATATAGATGACAAACAGCAATGGTCCCAGCACCGAACCCTGAGGCACCACTAGTCACAGGCCTCCAGTCTGAGAAGCAACCATCCACCACCACTCTCTCACTCCTCCCCTCCAGCCATTGTTGAATCCAATTCATTACTTCACCATAAATACCTGGAATCTAAACCTTACTGACTAACCTCCCATGTGGGACCTTGTCACAGGCCTTTTTTAAGTCATGTAGACAACATCCCCGGGCTTTCCTTTGTCAACATTTCTGGTAACCTCCTCAAAAAACTCTGAGATTGGTTAAACTCGACCTACCATGCACAAAGCCATATTGACGATCCCTAATCATTCCCTGGCTATCCAAATACCTATCTCTTAGAATAACATTCTAATAATTTACCTACTACTGACATCAGGCTTAAAATTTCCGTCGTTACTTTTGGAGCATTTTTTAAACAACGGAAGATCGTGATCTCCCCTCCAATCCTCTGGTACCACATCCGTGGCTAAGGGCATTTTAAATAGAGCCTCTGCATTTCAACACCAGCCTCCCTCAAGGTCAGAGGGAATATCTTGTCAGGCCCTGAGGATTTATCAACCCTTATATATTTTAAGACAGCAAGCACCTCCTCCTCTTTAATCTGTATCAGTTCCCTGACCTTACTGCTTGTTTTCCTTCCTTCCTATCATTTTGTCTCCACCCTCCCATCACCTCTTCTCCTTTGTATTATAGCAATGAGGAGAGCACACTCCTTCAGGGATTGTCCTTTGAGCTGGGTTTGTCCAAATCTCCACTCTGTGGTGCACTGTTTTGGATTGGGCAGCACTGTATGCTGTTTGATTTGACTGATTTTTAACATGAAGATAAAGTTTAGATCTGACAGTGTATTCAGAACCTTAACTGTATGTTATTTTATCTTCAGGTGTCAAATGTCCTGACCCACCCATGATTAGTCATGGAGTCACACCAGTGCCATCTCATGGGGAATTCTGGGCTTATGGAATGGTGGCAAAATTTTCATGCAAGGCTGACTTCTCATTGATTGGTGCAAGGACCCTCGTCTGTACAGAAACTGGACGATGGGACAAGAAAAATCCAACGTGCAAAAGTACATACATTCAGATTTTAAAAATGATTTCTTTTACTATTTTCTCAGCTAAAGATGAGAAGCTGAAAATAATAGTTAATTAATATTTCTGTTCACCAACAGCTACAGACTTAATCATGTGCATATCAAAGTATGACCATTGATGAGAAGGTGGGGGCTAGGAAAGCAGAATGTGCTGTAGAGTGGAAAGCTAATTCAGTTAATTGACAAAGGGATTTTAGATGCAAAACAGGAGCCAGAATAGATTAAATGTAGATTCAAATGTATAAATGATTCCAATCATTGCCAATAGCTGCTGTTCCAGTAAAAATAAAAGCAGTGAAATTGTTAAACCCTGCGAAGACATGTTATTGGCAAAAGATCAAATGGTTTGTGTTGAATTTTGAACTTGATTTCTATATGTTGCTTTTGTATCTGGCAAGCATTTTACATTCAATGGCAGCATTTCAGAATTCAAATTTGTAAAATTTCTAATTATACGATTGTCCCACTCCCAAAAGTTGATTTTATTCTGCAGAAAGGGTATGTTGGAGCTGTAAAAAGAAAGAAGAGAAAACCCCCTGTGTTTTAAAAGAGGGTGAAAGTTAAGGTTTCTGAAAACAAGTAAGTTGTGAGAAAGAGGGCAAATGTAAGTGTACCTCTTCAAGGTAGATAGTTGAAAAGCATGAAGAAACTTGGTAAAAGCTTACTTATTGATCTTCACTGTAAAAGATTGGTAAAATGTTTAATGTATGATGGAAGTCAAAATATATTGAATGGGAGGGAGTTGGATTCAAAATGAGAATGGTATATATCCAGGGCCAGATGTTCTATCCAGTAGGTGAGGAAAATAGAGATGGCTGTAGTTAAAGATTCTCAAAGCCGTTTAACACAGGTATACCCAAAGAAGTACTCAGGCCCAAAACATCGACTTTCCATGGATGCTACATGACCTGTTGAGTTCTTCCAGCACTCTTGTATGCTGCACTTAATACAGGTATTGACCTTTTATATCAGGAAAACGTAGAAATTACTAAGTTTCATTATGTTAAAGAAAGTTCAATCAAAGATTTTTTTGTATTCTGGACAAATTATTGGAAACTGTTGCTAATTACATCCGATGAATCTATTATCTTCCAGGTTTAACATATGTATAACACTGAAACAACTCCAGATGGTGACTGGAGGCCTTTAGCAAGAATACTTGGTAACACTAATTGGTCTTAGGATAAAATGGCCTACCTACCAGAATGATGTAAACGCTTCAGTAAAACACCAAAGTCTGCAGACCCCCTGGTTGAAGTAAACACACAAAGCTGGAGAAACTCAACAGGTCACACAGTGTACTTTATACAGCAAAGATCAAGAATAATAACCAACATTTCTGGCTTGAGCCCTTTGTACATTGTTTGACCTGCTGAATTTCTCCAGCATTGTGTTTTTAATGTAAAGGCTTCTCTGATTCGCTAATGTTCTTACCCCATCCAACCTACAGATGACACTAGTCCCATCCCATGTGGTTAAATCTTAACTGATTCTAAAGTGGCCAATCTACCACTCAGTTGTATTGTTATCACCACACAAATGGAGGGAATAAAACTGTGGACATTTGGTCCAACAGTGGGTGAGGTTTTATGAGAAGAACTGGATAAGTTTAAAAAATATCACAAACCATCAATTGCCAATAAAGCAATATTTGTCTGTCTTGAATGTATGCAATGGTCAATCCCTCACAGGTTTATGGGACATTCCAAAATTGCACAACTCTCTGAGAAAAGAAATCCCTCCTCATTTCCATCTAAATTCCGAAGCCTCTCATTCTAAAACTACACTATGTAATTCTAAATTCCATTCCCTGAAATATTATTTACTTTGTGGCGGTGCACATCGTGACGCAGGCGAACTGGCTCCATGGTTGTCATGGCTGTGGCAGTCGAGCAGCCGCGTCAAGATGGCGCCACTGGGCTTTGCTCTCCTCATGGGTAGAGAGGTCACGCATGTGCACTCGGTTGCATTGTCGCGTCACCGCCAATGCAGGGGTGGGACATGACGGCAGCCTTATAAGGCGCTGCGCGAGCTTTTAAAAAATAAACCGTTGGAAATGAAACCGACTCCAGCGTGCAATTTTGTTCTTATTTCCTCTTCATAGCCACCGCTACAATTGGCGACCCTGACAAGCCCAGACGATTCTGGACTCTATATCATGGAGACTGCAGCAGTTAACGCAGTGGCTATGAAACTACCGCCCTTCTGGACACTTCACCCACGCACTTGGTTCGGGAAAGCGGAAGCACAGTTCCACCTCTGGCAGATTACCTCCGACTCGACAATGTCCTACCACATCGTCAGCGCCTCGACCAAGAGACCACAGCCAGAGTGGACGACCTGATACACAACCTCCCTCTTTAACCACCTTCTTGATCCACAATCAATCTATTCTGTAATGACTTTAAAACAATATATCCTATTTAATGTGTGGAGATCAAAACCATTTTTAAACATTTAATTAAAGCCATGGTAATGGCTTTATAACTTAATAACTTCTCTGAAGTATTTTTAAGGGACTCACGTTTAATCTTTTTGATGTGCACTTACATTTGCTGTAGAATATTTCTTGCTAGATTCTATTCTGTCTAATTAAATGCTTGGTATCAGTTGTTAGGTGTAATCGTCCTGCAACACCTGAAAATGGAAGAACACTATCAGGATTGGGATCCGTGTTCAAATTTGGCGATACTATTATCTACGCATGTAATCCTGGATACGTGTTGGTTGGAGAGTCCACAGTTTATTGTACTGAAAACAACAAATTTCAACCATTGCCACCTTTGTGCCTAAATGGTGAGATATCATTTATCTTGATGTTCTTTAGAAAATGCAAAATGTTCTTTTCTCATTTCTGATGATATAAATATTGGATTTGTTAATATATTTATAAACACTATTTTTTCTGTTAATGTGGTACATTCACTTTCTTCTTGTCTCAATTTTTATCAAAGTTAAACTTTAAAAATTAAAATATTTCATGAATCAAAGTTACGATTTTGGTTACTCATTTAGGTGATGGGTAAATCAGAGCCCCACTTATTTTTTGTTGTGCTCTGACATTAAGTGAGGACTTAACTGATCTGTGGCCAAATACCGACCATCACATTTACATGAGAACGTAAGAAATAGGAGCAGGAGTCGGCCATCCAGCCCGTCGACCCTGCTCCACCATTCAATGAGATCATGGCTGCTCTGATCTACCTGCATTTTCCCCATATCCCTTAATTCCCCTAACATGTAAATATCTATCCAACCTTGTACAAGCTCACCTCCACTGCTTCAATGGGCAGAAAATTTCACAGATTCACGATCCTCTGGGAAAAGCATCTCCATCCTAAATCTACTACCCCAAATCTTGAGGCTCTGTCCCTTAATTCTATTCTCCCTCACCAATGGAAACAACTTAACTAAGCCTTTCATTATTTTATATGTTTTGATAAGAACCCCTCTCATTCTTCTAATTCCAGCAAGTACAGTCCCAGACAACTCTATCTCTCTTCATAGGCTACCTCCTTCATCTCTGGAATCAACCTGGTGAACCTTCTCTGCACCGTCTCCAAAGCCAGACCATCCCACCTCAAATGAGACCAGAACTGCACACAGTTCTCCAGATGCAGCCTCACCACTGCCTTGTACAGTTGCAGCATAGCCTCCCTGCTCCTAAATTCAATCCCTCTAGCAATAAATTTCCCTTCTTGATAGCCCGATGCACCTGCAAACCAACCTTTTGTGATTGATGTATAAGCACTCCTAATCCTTCTGCCCGGCAGCACGCTGCAATCGCTTTCCATTTAAATAATAATCTGATCTTCCATTTTACCTTCCAGAGTGGATAACCTCACATTTACCAACGTTGTCCTCCATCTGCCAGTCCCTTGCCCACTCATTTAACCTGTCTATCTTTCTGCAGATTCTCCGTATCCTCTTCACACTTTGCCTTTTCACTCAATTTAGTGTCATCAATAAACTTAGATACACTACTCTCTGTCCCTTCTTCCAAATCATTAATGTATATCTTGAACAGTTGCTGGCCCAGCTCTGACCCCTGTGGCACCCCACTCGCGTCTGATTACCAACCAGAAAAACACCCTTGTATCCAAATTCTCTACTTACTATTGGTTAACCAATCCTCTATCCATGCTAATACATCACTGCAACTCCATGCATCCTTATCTTGTGTAGTCCTGAAATGTGGCACCTTATCAGAAGCCTCTGGAAATCCAAGGAAACAACGTCCATCTGCTCCTCTCTATCCACCATGCTCATTATTATCACCAAAGAACCTTGGCCCTTCACCCACATCAATGCTAGCCTTGTTACCCATCTGTCCTAATTCCCCTTGTCTGGATGCAGACAGAATCTTTCTATGCTATCCCTACCTGAGTGTCTGCCCAAATGCTTGTCAGTGATTGTATTTGATTCCATCTCCTCTGACAGTGCGTTCCAGATAATAACCCCTAAAATCTTCTTATTTTGAACCTAGGCCTTCTTGTTCAAGATATTTCTACTATAGGAAAAGGACTTTGACTCTCTTCCCTCTCTAGGCCCCTCATATTCTTCTGCACTTCCATCTGATCACTCCTCAGTCTCTCGCCTCAGGGAAATCAAGCCCAGCCTATTGAACCCCTCCTCATAACTAATGTCCTCCAATCCATAGAACCTGGTGAATCTCCTCTACAGACTTTCTAACATTCCGCATCTGTTGTGGCAACCAAAGCTCTTAACGATACTTCACGTGGTCTAGCCAGTGTTTTGTAAAATTGCAACGTAATGTTTTAAGTCGTATTCTATGCTATGATCTTCAAAGGTAAACATGTCATATGCCCCCTTTACTGCCCAACCGACCAGTGTTACCTCATTAGGAATCTATGAGCCAACTTTCTGTTCATCACATACCTTAATGTCCTATCATTTATTATACATGGATCTACCTCCATTCACTTGCCAAAATGTATCTCAGCCGTCATTTTTCCAAATGATGATGATATTTATTTAAGTTAATTTATCGTCCGATTTTACCTGCACAACCTGACAAGATGCTGTTCTCTAGTCCACGGTACAGAAACAGTGCAAGCAAACATACAGATAAATGATACACATACACAAAACCTATATACTTGTCAAATATACATACATTATATTAACATAAATAAGTAAATAAATCTAGAGTCACAGGGAGTTGTTTTAGCAGTTCAGCAGGCATTCACATTCTCACTGCTTGGTGGATCTGTTCTAATACTTCAGTATCTCTTTCCCAACAGGAGTAGCTGGAAGGTGCTGCATGCAGAGTGGGTAGGGGTCTTTACAGGTTTTGGGAGCTCTCTAAACCACTATTCTGGTCAATCACTTCAATGGGTTGGGGCGGGGGGGGGGGGGGGGGGTGGGAAGGAGGAAGGCAACCCCAGTGACCTTTCCTGCCCCTTTTATGGTCCCGTGGATTTGTGGTGTCTGCCAAGCTGCCTGTCTCCCCTCTGGCGAGCCTTGCTGTACTAACATTGGCTGTGCATTTTCTCTACTGTTAAGGACACTCGCCTTGGGTATAACTGTATATGCACCTATTGTCTTTCATTATTGTACCATGAGTTTATGCTAATAAAAGCCATGATTATTGTTTGACCACATTGTCTTTCTCTACTTCATCAACTAGCACTTCAATTTTACTAGCAGAAATGAATGCAGCACTCAAGCCAGAGCAGCTGATAATCGACCAGTCTGCCCTGAGGGCCAGAGAAATTTTCAACCACTGGATTGCTTGTTTCGATTACTACATGTCTCGAAACAACGTGGCCGATGCGGCGATACAGTGGGACCACCTGAACTCTCTGCTGGGTGCCGTAACTCAAGGAGCTACCACTCTGGCTATAGCCTGGGAACGTCTGACCGCTTACTATGCAGCGCCACGGAACCAGTTACTGATTTGACGCCAGAAACCCGGGGAAAGTGATGCTGCCTATGCACTGGCCCTCGACTCGCTGGCAAACGAATGTGATGTCAGGGCAGTCAATGTGCAACAACACCGCAATGCCTTGAACCTGGATGCTTTTGTCAACAGGATTGACTCCAGTTACGTCCAACAGAGGCTGCTGGAGACAGAGCTCTTAACCTACGACCGGGCAGTCGCTCTAGCCAAAACACTGAGAAGTGCCATGTGGTCCAGTGAAATGCTAGAAACCGAAAAGGAAACATCCAGGAGTGCTGGAACTCCGAAGGAAAGAAAAGGGCAAACTCCTGAAAAACGCTACTTCGGTGATAAGAGCTGGAACCCCAGACAGAAGTGCCCGGCTCGATTTGCTACCTGCAGCTATTGTGGGAAACTCAGCCACTTCGCTAAAACGTGTAAGTACTCCCACTGATAAGAAGAAGAAGAGAAGCACCAAGAAAATGCGTCCTGGAGCTGCAGGAATGGAAGGCAACTGTGAAAAGTGGGAAATCTTCAGTCGAGCAGGCTGAATCGACTTCAAGTGACGGTGAGGTGAGATCCCCTGTAATAGCTCAATTGACTGTAAAGCTTGGGGGATGTTATGGACCAGAATGGTCGACTATGAAGGGGGAGGTGAATGGTGAGTCTCTTGATTGTCTAATAGACTCGGGGAGTACTGACAGCTACATCCACGAGAAAGTTGCCAGAGCCTTAAATTTGCGGAGATATCAAGCGAACCGAAAGATATTGATGGCTTGTAGTGAACTTACAAAAATTGTACAGGACAAGTGTAAAGTTACCTTAAATTTGCAGCGACATTGCCTTGCTGATGTGTGGCTCTTTATTATGCTGGAGCTCTGCGCCCCTGTGTTACTGGGGTTAGATATTCAATCTCAGATGAACAGTGTAGTGTTAAATTTCGGTGGGCCACTACCCACACTTACCATTTCCCGCTCTAGTTACTGTGGTCTGTCCGGATTAAAGATCAAAGCTCCTTACCTTTTCAGTGATTTATCCCCTGAGTGTCAGCCGATTGCCACTAAGAGCCATTCTTACAACAAAGAGAATCGTGAGTTTATCAAAGCAGAGACCCAGAGACTGCTTAAAGAGGGAGTAATTGAACCTAGTAAGAGTCCGTGGGGGGCCCAAGTGGTAGTCGTGAAAAATCACACTAAGAGACGACTGGCTATTGACTACAGCCAGACAATCAACCGTTACATGAACCTGGATGCCTACCCGCTGCCACGCATCAATGAAATGATTAATCAGATAGCGCAATACAAAGTGTACTCCACTATCGACCTCAAAGCAGCTTATCACCAAATCCCCATTAAGAAAAGGGAATGGCCCTATAAGGCTTTTGAGGCTGATTGGGGAGGGGGGGGGGGTTATACCAGTTTAAAAGGCTACCTTTTGGAGTCACTAATGGTGTGTCAGTGTTTCAGAGGGAAATGGATAAGATTGTTAGGACATACGAGTTACAGGGTACGTTTCCCTGTCTGGATAATGTCACTATCTGTGGGAAAACACAGGCTGAGCACGAAAACAACTTAAAAGGACTCAACCTTACATTTAACGAGGGCAAATGTGTGTTCAAAGCGACAGAGCTACCCATTCTGGGCTACATTGTCTGCAAGGGAGAAATCTGCTCCGACCCGGAAAGAATGGACCCCCTTAAGAAGTTACCACCCCCAGACTCAGCAAAAGCCCTTAAAAGGTGCATGGAGAAAACTCTGGAGGTTGGTGTCATGTGTCATGATCTTCCAAGGGAAGGTAGCCTTCAAACCATACTCATCCACCATTCTGACCATTTACCTCTAGTAAAAACCCTGTTAGTGATTCAAAAAGGACCTTCCGGAATTGATAGAGATGACCGCTAGCCTCAAATGCCGTATATGGAAGGTCCTTGGAACGGATTGGCAGCTGGTGATAAGCAGCTTTCAGGTTGATGGTTGAATTGACCCGATTCTGCGCAATCATTCATCATGTATGAAATTCGAGGGAGAGGGTAAATGCCCAAGAGTGTGTACCGATTAATAGTTTGGCTATAGTCAATTACTAGCCTGGATTTGTTTTCCCTTTTTACCCCTACCACTTGCGGTCTCCACAGGCAGGTGCTAAGTTCGATGTTACCTTCATCAAGCAGACGTTGTGTCTCAGAGTGTATGAAATCTCGGTCTGCTGTGCTACACTTCCTGCTCTTGGTAGCAATGGGTTTGCAGTCCGAGGACAGATTTGGGAAGAGAGGAGGGGGATCAATATTCAGTGTGGAGAGGATGCATGTGGGTTCTAATTTTAGGGGCCCTCCATTCTGAACCGTTAGGGGGGAGGGGACCAGAATACTCCAAGGTCATGCTTTTAAGGTGACACAGGAAGTCCAGACCCAACAACACTGGAGCACACAATTCACCAAGCATATACAGGTGAAATTTAAAGAATTTCCCCCTCCCTTCAAACGACAGATGTACAATACAGTGTTGAATACGCGTAGGATGCGAATGAGACTCAAAAAATATGCGATAATTGGAAGGATACATCTTTAGTTTCTACTCTTGCAGAGTCTGTGAGTCTATGAATCTTTCAGTCGATCAGGCATTTAGTGGAATGTCTGTTTAACTTCACAATCACTATGGAGTTGCTGAGCTGGTGAGGTCTGTTCTGGTATAGGACCATCGAGGCTAGGACCCTGGAGACTCCATGCTCCTCACTCGAGTGGCTCCCACTGTCCTGGGTTGCCCTGCATGGGTGAGATGTGTTGACCTGGTGGTGCGGCAAGATAGCCACCCTCCTTCCTCCTCTGACGATGATGGCATTGAGTTTGAATTTGGGTTATGGCAAGATGGCCACTGAGCCTTTTCGCGCCGTTTCCTCACTGCCACTGCCACCCTCCGTCAGCATGTAGCACAGCAAGTGGGTTCAGATGAATTCGGGGCAGATGGCTCGGGGATGGAATCGGATCTGGGGTGGTGCAGGACATAGACTTCCCCGGGCTTCCCCTCACCTGGCAAACCCTCGCCCAATGCCCTTTCTTGCCACAGCTGGAATACACTGAGTCTTTAGCTGGGCAACGAGATCGGGATGTTAGATTTAGATACTGGTCTGTAGTGTGGGCCTGGACATTTATTGAATCAGTATGAATGGACATTTTCCATCCAGTATTTTATCATACTTTAAATTAGTGACAATAAAGATATTGAAGGACCTTCTGAAAGTTCATCTTTAATGACTAGTGATTTACCAAAACATTTTAGGCTGCTGGGACTATAGACATCCCAAGCAGTGTAGTGTGCACCTTTTGCACCAACGGTCAAGCATCCACTGACACTAATCTTATTCTCCACGTTCCCATCAACACTCTTCAGATTCTAACCACTCCCCAATCTCTCTCTTTCTCTCTTTGGCTTGGCTTCACTGACGAAGATTTATGGAGGGGTAATGTCCATGTCAGCTGCAGGCTCGTTTGTGGCTGACAAGTCCAATGCGGGACAGGCAGACATGGGTGCAGCGGTTGCAGGGGAAAATTGGTTGGTTGGGGTTGGGTGTTGGGTTTTTCCTCCTTTGTCTTTTGTCAGTGAGGTGGGCTCTGCGGTCTTCTTCAAAGGAGGTTGCTGCCCGCCGAACTGTGAGGCGCCAAGATGCACGGTTTGAGGCGATATCAGCCCACTGGTGGTGGTCAATGTGGCAGGCACCAAGAGATTTCTTTAGGCAGTCCTTGTACCTCTTCTTTGGTGCACCTCTGTCACGGTGGCCAGTGGAGAGCTCGCCATATAACACGATCTTGGGAAGGCGATGGACCTCCATTCTGGAGACGTGACCTGCCCAGCACATTTGGATCTTCAGCAGCGTGGATTCGATGCTGTCGGCCTCTGCCATCTCGAGTACTTCGATGTTAGGGATGAAGTCGCTCCAATGAATGTTGAGGATGGAGCGGAGACAACGCTGGTGGAAGCGTTCTAGGAGCCGTAGGTGATGCCGGTAGAGGACCCGTGATTCGGAGCCGAACAGGAGTGTGAGTATGACAACGGCTCTGTATACGCTTATCTTTGTGAGGTTTTTCAGTTGGTTGTTTTTCCAGACTCTTTTGTATAGTCTTCCAAAGGCGCTATTTGCCTTGGCGAGTCTGTTGTCTATCTCGTTGTCGATCCTTGCATCTGATGAAATGGTGCAGCCGAGATAGGTAAACTGGTTGACCGTTTTGAGTTTTGTGTGCTCGATGGAGATGTGTGGGGGCTGGTAGTCATGGTGGGGAGCTGGCTGATGGAGGACCTCAGTTTTCTTCAGGCTGACTTCCAGGCCAAACATTCTGGCAGTTTCCGCAAAGCAGGACGTCAAGCGCTGAAGAGCTGGCTCTGAATGGGCAACTAAAGCGGCATCGTCTGCAAAGAGTAGTTCACGGACAAGTTTCTCTTGTGTCTTGGTGTGAGCTTGCAGGCTCCTCAGATTGAAGAGACTGCCATCCGTGCGGTACCGGATGTAAACAGCGTCTTCATTGTTGGGGTCTTTCATGGCTTGGTTCAGCATCATGCTGAAGAAGATTGAAAAGGGGGTTGGTGCGAGAACACAGCCTTGCTTCACGCCATTGTTAATGGAGAAGGGTTCAGAGAGCTCATTGCTGTATCTGACCCGACCTTGTTGATTTTCGTGCAGTTGGATAATCATGTTGAGGAACTTTGGGGGACATCCGATGCGCTCTAGTATTTGCCAAAGCCCTTTCCTGCTCACGGTGTCGAAGGCTTTGGTGAGGTCAACAAAGATGATGTAGAGTCTTTTGTTTTGTTCTCTGCACTTTTCTTGGAGCTGTCTGAGGGCAAAGACCATGTCAGTAGTTCCTCTGTTTGCGCGAAAGCCGCACTGTGATTCTGGGAGAACATTCTCAGCAATTAATATACCATACGCAGCTTTGGGATGTGGATGGAAACCTAGTTAGCCATGGTAGAATATGCACAGGCAGTGAGAATGCTGAATGACCAAAGTTAACTGCTTGTAGATGTACAGAACAATTTGTCCTGCAGATCTATTGTTTCACATGTTTTGTAAGATAAATGGTGGAAAATCCAGGGGAGACATTAGAGGAATGTTTTTTCACACAGAGAGTGTTGGTGCATTGCTGGGATGGTGGTGGAGGCTGGTACAATTGGAATATTCAGATGACACTTAGACAGGCACATGGATGTAAAAAAAATAGAGGGTTATTGGTGGGAGATTGAGAAGAATTAGACTGTTGTGGAGTAGGTTTATATAGGTCAGCAGAAGGGTCTGAACTGTGCTGGAATGTTCTACGTTTATGATTTGTAAGACTGTAATTAGAGGATTTAAATATTCATAAAAACTTTATTTGAAATGGATATAAATCAATGAGATTTGCCACTCAGTAGTATTATGCTTTTAATTCTACCATGTTTTACTTTAGATTTTGTTAAATTCAATATCTAATATCCTCATCCACTGATGTAAGCACCAACTTTGAAAATAATTTAATTTGGCTATCATCTTAACATTCCCATGTTTAACATGCTACTATGTTAAATGTGGGCCAGACTAAGTTCTGATGTAGGGGTGGTTCAGAAGGAACCTTACGCCTTCCAATGTTCAGCAATGTTGCTGTACCATCCCGATTCTCTGCTGGAGACTCTGTGGAGTCCATTGGCAACTCTGGATCATACTGACTAAAGAGAGGACAGACTTTCGATGAAAAGATAAGCTTGGGTAAATTTTTTTGTTAACTTTTTTTTCTTTTCTCTGTTTTAATAGTAGCTTAATGCATTTTTAAAACCTTTTTAATGCTATTTAGTATTTTTATATTTTTCCCATGTTCTTAAATCCATTTAAAATCTTTTGGAATGTATCTGAATATAAGATATTTACAAACTTTGAAACCTGGCCGTTGGTGATATAGAGTGAATTGGTGTCTCGCTAGGACCTCGTTTTGTGACTTCAGGTAACAAGCCTTCAACACCTTGAGGTTAACGTTATATGTAGAGCAATCCCTGATGACTGCATACCCCGTCGTTCCTACCCTCAAAATGAGTGTGGATCTCCTGAGTTCATCGGTGTGGAAGATGTCTCTGGTCGCGTTCAGGAAGGCTTGGAAGTAGTCTAGCCAGTTCGTGAACCCCTCAGCCAGGGAACAGAGGGTCTATCAGCTGCGTACCTGGGTTGAGTAGCGCTTCCAGCTGTCGGCTGTTTTGTGTGCGTGGCGATGAGTTTCATCATTTGAGGTGCTTTTCACCTCAAGGAAGTGTGAGGGAGTGCAGGCTCCAGGACAGTGGAGGATCTATTGGTTAGGCAAAAGCTTTGTGTCATCCTGAAAATTGTGCAGGGGAGTGAAGGCAAGGCAAACATTCTGGTTTATTCACTGAGAAATTCCTCATTTGGCACGAAATTTTGTGAACAGAAGTGTCATGTCTTGGATGACACATTGTGTTGCACAAAATTCTAGGCCCGAGGCAAATTATGAACTGTTTTTCCTATTTGTCCCTATCACATTTGCAGAAGCACCATTTTGTAAAATCATTCCTTTTATGTTTGCATTTCATTTTGTGTATTGAATGATTTACATTTTTTCCTCTCCACACACATCGTGGAGAGTGTTGAGAACATCAAGTTTCTCGGTGTGCATATAAGCGACGACCTATCCTGGACCCACAGCATCTCCTCATTATTGAGGAAGGTGTAGTAGTGTCTACACCTCTTCAGGAGGTTGAGGACAAGGCTACCGTCCCTCATCTTGATAACAACTGAGGGTGTCCTGTCTGACGGCAGCATTGTGTGATACAGTAGCTGTGAAATGTTGGACTGGACAGATGTCAATACAGAAGCTAAGAAGATCACTGGAGTCTTCCTGTCCTCTATTGAACACGTTCATAGGGAGTGTTACTTAAATAGGCTCAAAGAATCGTCATCATCAATACACAGGATTTCTGACGTACTTCCCTCAGGAAGGAGGTACAGGAGCATCAAAATCCGGACTGCCAGGCTGGGAAATATCTTCTCCCTACTGGTGTGAGATTGATGAATGGTATCCCGTGACCTTAGGTCTCATAAATGCAACTGAGTAAAATATTCAGAATATTTATACATATTTATTTTATTTCATAATTTTATGTGTGTATGTGCTGTGTGAGAAATTTATGATGTATGTGGACCCTGGTCCAGAGAAATGTTGTTTCGTCTGGTTGAATCTGTAAGATGATAATAGACTTGAACTTGACTTTCCTCTTTTACAGGAACTCCGGTGACTCCTACAACAGTGACAACTCTTTGTAAGTAGATTTCCTTCTGCTTCATCAAGAATAGTACTAGAATGTTTGTAGGTTTTAGCATCTGTCATAGGACACTGTGAGACCTTCGGTAATCAGGCATTCAATATGGTTTTGTGAAACGGAAATCATATTTTACTAAGAGATTTGAAGAAGTAATAAATGCTGTGGACAAAGGGGAACTAGAGAATGTTCTGTGAGATTTCCAGAAGGCATTGGTAAGGTGAAGCATCCATCACTATTGTGGGGAAATGAGAGTTCAGAAGGTCATTAGTTATTGGCCTGTTTGTCCATTGAACCAGCCTGTCTAGAGTCCATTGTGGGGAAATGAGAGTTCAGAAGGTCGTTAGTTATTGGCCTGGTTGTCCATTGAACCAGCCTGTCTGGAGTCCATTGTGGGGAAATGAGAGTTCAGAAGGTCGTTAGTTATTGGCCTGGTTGTCCATTTAACCAGCTATCATCCTCACAATTCACTTTGCTTCCAGTTTTTTGCTTTGAATAGAATTTGGATATTAAGTCTCATTTATTCAAATCCAAGCCAAAAATGTATAGTAAGTAAAGGAATTGTCCTAACAACAACCCTCACAAGATTAAGGAACAAAAATAGGCATTCAGTCCATCGAGTCTGCTCCACCATTCCAACATAAGCTTAACCATTCTCAACTCTAGTTCCAATTTTTGACCTTTTCCCCATATCCCTTGATACCTATCAATCTCTTCCTTAAACTCCCCCAATGATTGGGCCTCCACAGTTGTATGTAGCAACGAAGTCCACAAATCCATGATCCTCTGGTGAAATAAATTCCTCCTCATCTCTGTTTTAAATGGGTACCTTCAAAGACTGTGACCTCTTGTCCTGGACTCACCCACCAAGGGGAACATCTTATTCACATCTACTCTGTCTAATCCTTTCAGCATTTGAAATGTTTCTATGAGATCCCCTCTCATTCTTCTATACTCCAGTGAATACAGTCCAAGAGCTGATAAATGCTCCTCATATGTTAGCCTATGCATTCCTGGAATCTTCCTGGTAAATCTTCTTTGGACTCTCTCCAACATTATTACATTTCTTCTAGGATAAGGGGCCCAAAACTGCATACAGTTACTCCAAATGAGGTCTTACCATTGCCCCATGGAGCCTCATCAACACCTCCTTACACTTATACACCATTCCCCTTGAAATTAATGCCAACATAGCATTCGCTTTCTTTACTACCGATCCAACCTGGTGGTTAACCATTAGGGTATCCTGCACGAGGGCTCCCAAGTCCCTTTGCACTTCCGAATTTTGAATTTTCTCCCATCCAAATAATAATCTGCCTGTTTATTTCCTCTTCCAACCATACCTTTCTCAACTTTGTATCTCATCTGCCATCTCTTTGCCCACTGTCCTAAACTGTTCTATTCTCTCTGCAACCTTTCGGTGTCTTCAACACTTCCTACTCCACCACCTATCTTGGTGTCATCTCCAAACTTATCCACAAAACCATTCACTCCGTAATCTAAATCATCAATATACATTGTAAAAAGAAGTGGCCCCAACACTGGCGCCTGTGAACATCACTAGTCACTGACAACCAACCAGAACAGGATCCCTTTATTCCCACCCTATCAGCCAATGCTCCAGCCAATCTAATAACTTTCCTGTAATTCCATGGGTTTTCATCTTATTAAAGCAGACTCTTATGTGGCACTTTATCGAAGGCCTTTTGAAAATCCAAATACACAACATTCACAGCTTCTCCCTTGTGCACCCGAGTTGAGATTTCCTCAAAAAATTCCAATAGGTTTGTCAGGCAAGATCTTCCCTTCATGAAACAATGCTGGCCTGGACCTATCATGCCAAGCACCTCAAGCTATTTCATAACCTTGTCCTTGAAGATTGACTCCAATGTTTCCAACTACTGATGTTAGACTCATAGGCCTATAATTTCTATTTTCCTGCTTCTCTCCTTTCTTAAACAGCAGAACTACATTTGCGACCTTCCAGCCCTCCGGAACCATGCCAAAGTCTTTTGATTTCTGGAACATCAATTCCAATGCCTCCACAAAGCCGACCTCCATGAACAACCAACCAGAACAGGATCCCTTAATTCCCACCCTTTGCTTCCTGCCTATTAGCTAATCTCTTTCCTGTAATTCCATGGGCTCTCATCTTATTAAAGCAGCCTCTCACATGGCACCTTATCGAAGGCCTTTTGAAAATCCAAATACACTTCCACAGCCTCTTCCTTGCCCATCCAACTTGAGATTTTCTCAAAAAAGGTTGGTCAGGCAGGATCTTCCCTTCATGAACCCATGGTAGCTGGACCTATCATGTCATGCACCCCGAGGTATTTCATAACCTCGTTCTCGAGGATTGACTCCAATATCCAACCACTGACATCAGACTAATAGGCCTATAATTTTCTTTTTTCTGCTTCCCTCCTTTCTTAAACAGCGGAACTACATTTGTGACCTTCCAGCCCTCCGGAACCATGCCAAAGTCTATTGATTTCTGGAACTTCAATTCCAATGCCTCCACAATGTCCAAAGCCGCCTCCTTCAGAACCCATGGGTGCACCTCATCTGGTCCGGGAGATGTATCTACCTTTAGTCTATTCAGTTTACTAAGTACTATCTCTCTAGTAATCCTGACCGTCCTTCATTCTATTCCCTGAGACCTCTGACTATCAGGTGTTGTCTTCCTCAGTGAAGACTGACACCAAATACTCATTTAGTTCCTCTGCCATTTCTTTATTACCCATTATAATTTCTCCAGCATCATTCTCAATCGGTCCTAGATCTACCTGTATCTCTCTTTTACTTTTGACCTATTTAAAAAACGTCTTCGTATCCTTTTGTATGTTATTGGGCAACTTCCTTTCATAATTCATGTTTTCTTTCCTAATGACTTTCTTTGTCTCTTTCTGCAAGTTTTTAAAAGTTTCCCAGTCCTCTGTTTTCCCATTGTCTGCCCTCCCTTTTGCTTTTATTTTAGCCGTAACCTCTATCGTTAGCCACATTTGTGCCATTTTTCCATCGATAATTTTCTTTTTTCTTGGAATATATCTATCCTGAACTTATTTCTTGTAGAAATATCCTCCAATTCTGCTCTGCCGTCCCCCCATCGAGGTTATTTTTCCAGTCAACTTGGGCCAGTTCCTCTTTCATCCCACTGTAATTTCCTTTGTTTCACTGAAATATTGACACATCCGAGATCAGCTTCTCCTTTTCAAATTTGAAACCGAACTCAATCCTATTATGATCACGACTTCCTAAGGGTTTCATCACCTTTAATTCCCTCATCACCTCAGGTTCATTACACATCACCCAATCCAAAACCGCCGATCCCCTGGTGGGCTTATCGACAAGCTATTCCAAAAACCCATCCCGTAGGCATTCTACAAACTCTCTCTCCTGAGATCCAGTACCTTCCTGACTTTCCCAATCCTCTTTCATGTTAAAATCCCCCATAATTATTTTGACATCCACCTCCCGACTGCTGTTTGGGGGCCTGTATAGAACTGTTATTAGGGTCCTTTTACCTTTGCCACTTCTTAACTCAACCCATAAGGATTCTACCACTTCTGACCCTATGTCCTTTCTTTCTAGTGATTTAATATCATTGGTTCCCATCAGGGCCATGTCACCCTCTCTACCAACCTGCCTTTCTTTCCTATATACTGTGCCCCCTTGGGCATTCAGCTCCCAATCATATCCATCATTAAGCCATGTCTCGGTGATGGTCTCAGTGTCATATCTTTAATCTGTAGCTGTACAACAAGCTCATCTACTTTATTCCTAATGCTCCATGCATTGAAGGACAGTCCCCTCAGACCCGTATCTGTTACCCATGATCCCGTCTTTTCACCTGCCTGTCCTTTTTGCCAGCTTTGCTGCATAGATTCTTTGATTTTTTTCTATTATCCTCTTTTTCAACCCTAACACCCCAGTTCTCTTCCCCTACCAACTTAGTTTAAACCCTCAAATCAAAATGATTCATCCACCACTACTCTCTGCTTCATGTCAGGTAGCCAGTCTTTGTTTCTATTGCTTTTGTCCTTTTAAATCCATGAGTTTGAATCTTGATGACTGGCCTTTTATCAAAAACCTTCTGAAAATCCTTATCCATTGCATCTACATATGGAAATTAATTTACTGCTTAACTCCAATTAAAGAAGGTAGTAAAGAGCCACTTTATTGCAATAGAAATAGAACTGCAGAGCATAGGAGCAGCCCCTTTGGTCCAAGGCGTCGATGTTAGATCCCTGAAGTATTCCCACTCTGTTCATGAATAGGAAGTTCCCTGATTTAGATCCAAGTAGGTTGTGTGCAGTCATAGGTGTGAGACAGCTGTGAAATGTCCATAAGATAATCTTTAACCATTTCTTTTTTCTTTTCAGCGGCAGCTAGTCTGGCAGGAAGGAATGTTGGTAAGAAGGACGTCTGGGCTACACATGCTTTTCTTTTTCCATTTAGTGGCAGTGGGTGCAATTGTAATGGGCCATTGGTGAGACTACCTTGAGTATTGTGTGCAGTCTTTGTCTCTGTATTTGAAGATGGATATTCTTACTGTTTAAGGAGTTCAGAAAAGGTTCATCGGACTAACTCCTGGTTAGCAGAACCAATAAAAGAGCATTATAGTCACTGGTGGTTTGGAGGGACCTCATGGAACTTTAAAATGTTCTGTCAGAATAATATTTCCAATGCAAACAGTGGGTCAGCCAGCATCCATGGGTAGAAATGGGCAGTCAACATTTTGGGTCGGGACCCTTTCTTTTTCATATTCCTAATGGCTGGAGATTCCAGAGCAGAGATGACAGTATGAGAATTAAATCCATTAAGACTGAGATGAGATATTTTGCAGAGAATGATTAAAGAGCTTGACATCATTTTTCAAGTGGATATCGTAAACAAAGCTGCAGCAGGATACTGAATCTGGATGATCATCCTTGATCAATATGATGGTTGGAAAAGGTCTTCTCCTGCTCTCA
The DNA here is from genome assembly GCF_036971445.1 of Narcine bancroftii. NCBI lineage: Eukaryota > Metazoa > Chordata > Chondrichthyes > Torpediniformes > Narcinidae > Narcine > Narcine bancroftii. The sequence continues at coordinate 255,693,477 of NC_091473.1, forward strand.
TTTTCTATATAATACATTGTGCAACAAAGATAAAAATCCTGTGTTCATGGACAGAGAAATAGTCAACATTTCAGGTTAAGGATACTTTATCAGGCCTGAAGAAACGAAGAAATAAACCTGTTAATTTATTTAAATTGCAGAATGGAGAGAACAGAACAGATATTTAATGAAAGGCTCCAGACCAAAGTTGTGAAGGGAACCAATACTGTAAATTCCCTCAAGGCAGAAGGAAAAAGAACCTAGGATCAAAATGAGATCTATAGAGAAATGTCAAATCAATTTATTATCACCTGATTGTACAAGTACAACCCAACGCAACCGTGTTCTCCGGTCTTTGGTGCAAAACACACAGACACATAACCAGACATAACACACAGACAAACAATACATATGCAGGACAAGGATTCATCTATACAAATAAATAAATAGATTTTGCTTCATGAATATGAGAGTCTCGGGTGGTCAGTGTGAGCAGTTGCTTTGGCCATTCAGGATTCTCACTGCCCGTGGGAAGAAGCTGTTCCTCAGCCTGGTAGTGGCTCTGATCCTCCTGTATCTCTTCCCCGTCGGGAGCAGCTGAAAGATGCCATGTGCGGGGGGGGGGGGGGGGGTGGGGGGTCCTTGATGATTTTACGCGCCCTCTTCAGACAACAATCCCAGTCAACTGCATCGATGGGGGAGGGAGACCCCAGTGATCCTCTCTGCCACTCTTATGGTCCTGTGGATTGACCTCCGATCCATTTCTCTGCAGCAACCGTACCCACACTGTGTTGCAGGTGGCCAGGCTCTCGATAAAACTCCTGTAGAATGTTGACATAATGGTGGACAGTAGCCTTGCCCACTTCAGTTTTCTCAGAAAGTGCAGTTGCTGTTAATGTGGTTAATTCTTCAGGTAACCATCAATGTAAATGGGTCATGAAGAAATTCAACTGTGAGCCTCAAGGACTCTCTAGCTTAGGTTGGGTGTTCCTAAAGGAATGTAAGAAAACAAGCTGGGAGCAGGATGAAAAATTAGCCACAAACTACTGAAAGCTTTGCAGGTAAAAGGTGTAAGCGGGTCAAAAGCCAGCACTGGGACTGTTTTCAGTGGATAGTAATACATAGGAAAGAGAGCGATATATGGAATCAAATGGAGAAGGGATAATGGGTAGATGGAATCACGTGCAGGAGAGAGTTGGACAGAGGCTGGCCAGTGATAGGTGGAGCCAGGTGGGTAGGAAACAATGGGACCAGAAGGAGGAATGGAATGGGAAGAATAAATAAAAGAAAATTAAGTGGACAGACGATTGTGTGCGGGAGGAGAGCACTAGGGATGCGAGCTAAGGGGGGGTGGGGGCGGGGAAGAATGAAGCAGTGACGAAGATACAAAGAAGCCCTTATGTTAGTTGGGTGGGAAGATGCATTGCAAATGAAGTTTAAAGTGGTCAAATCTCATCCCTGTTCATTCTAAAAATGGGAAGAGATAATTGTGCAAATGGTGATAGATTGAGAAAGGGGTGAGTACACGGAGACTTCCAGTGTGTTTGTATGTCAGTAACTGGAAGCAAATGTTGAGCTACAACAAACAGTCTAGAATGCAAATGGTTTTGGGTACAAGAGGAAGGATGTCTTTCTGCAAATCCACAGAGTCTGCTGAGATCTCCTTTGAAGTTTAGAGGACATCTGAGGAAAGATGTCCTTGCAATACAAGGAGGTGACAGGAGTTTACTTGACTGATTTCTGGAATGGCAGGATTGTTGTACAAGGAGAGATTGGGTCAGTTAGGCTAAATTCTCTGGTTTAGGAAATGAAGATGATCTCATTGAAACCTTTACAAATCTCTAGAGATCAAGCAGGCTAGATTTCAAGAAAGGGTTTCCAGTGGCTGAAAATTCAGATCCACAGGGGGGATCACCATGTCAGGATGTAGGGTGGAATTATCACGAGTCTTGTCTTCACCCAGAGAGGAATTCTCTATCAGAGAAAGTAGTGGAGGCCAAGTCATGAAATACATTGAAGAAGGAGGTGGATATATTTCTTAATGTGGAAGGGATGGAAGGATATGGGAAGAGGTGGGGACCAGATGCTGAAGTGGATAATCAACCATGATCATGTTGAGATTCCCATCTCATATCCTAGCTTCTGTGATCCTCATGTCTGTTACCCACATGTACAAGTCAAGTGTTCACGTTTACAGCGTTCAGTTAACTTAAATATTCATGTTTCCTCCTGTAGGTCAGCAGTATGGATTGCTTATCATCTTGGGTACGTCATTTCAAATAGTTTTCTCCTTTAATTCTGCCTGCAGCACAACTTTTTGTCACCAGCATTCTTTCAGAGATGAGTTTCATTTGTTCATTCTGAGTTTAGCCCATTTTAGAAGAGAGACAGCTGCATTAAATATGTTCGCACAAGAACAAAGCAAATGGAAGTTTACCCCATGTTTACTGGGTCATTTTTATGCTTGCTGATTTCCATGCTTTTTTGCTTTAGTCTGCTTAAATATCCTTGATTTAATTTTAATGTAATTTAGACATATAACACAGGAACAGGCCATTTCAACGCATGAGCCTGTGCCGCCCAATGACACCCTATTAACCTACAGCCCCTGGTACATTTTTGAACAGTGGGAGGAAACCAGTCTCCGGGGAAAACCCACTCAGACACGGGGAGAATGTACAAACTCCTTACAGACAGCGCGGGATTCAAACCCCAGTCCCAATCGCAGGTGCTGTAACGCCGTTGTGCTAAGCATTACGCCAACCGCGCTGCCCTTTTGATGTTAATCAAGTTTTCTTTTGAAATTTCATTGATACACTGTTAATATTGGAGCATACTTTTGTGGGTTAGTTCAAGTGACCTTTTCTTTAGTCAGGGTGGAGTTCAACAGTTCCCTTCAAAATTACCTTTCCTTTGGCCACGGTGGGATTCAACAAATCCCCTTTAAAAGTGACCTTTCCTTTGGTCACATGAAGCCACTTAAGCACAGTATTCCTCAAAGAGCTGCTGCTCCTGTGCCTGCTTCCTTAATGGGCTCTGATTAAACAGTACACTGCTTCTTTAATATGTTGGTCACATGGTCTCAGCACCTGTGATCCAGGTACACTTCCTCTCTCTTCAGAAGTAGTGAGAATGAGTACATGCTGTCCCAATCTGCTGGCAGCCACAGTCATCTACAGAACTTGCAGGGTTTACAGCTTGATTTGTTCTTTTAAAGTGACGGTCCCACTCAGTCAAAATGAACTGGGAGCAGGTAATAGCATGTATAATCGCACAACGATGCCAACACATTGTCTTAGTTAACTGACCTAAAAATGTTTGGCCGCTGATTTTCATTTCTACTCAGCATCTGATGTCTCTCATGCCAGTGTTCAAAAACAGTCAGCCAGCATTATGGATTCCAGATGCCCCGTTTCCTCTTTTCCATGGTCGCAATGTCTCCGAGAAACCTCTCCCCGTGTCCGTCACCGACTGCACCAAGATCAGCGGGGAAGACGTCCAAGGGCGAATGGAGAAAATGAATTTTCAGTGACCTGTTGCACCACATGGTTTTGTAGGCTAGAAGTAGTCTTAAAATATGACAGGAAATCATATCTAAAAACAGAACGTGAGTGGAATATATTAAGGCGATTTTCACGATCAGCCCCCCAAAATCCATTAAATATTCCAAGAAGTGTCCAGGAAGCAAAATGTTCTTTGTCCAGTGTTAGTTGTTGATGATTTCAATTCTTGGACTAAATTCTTCCCATTCTTTGACAACTTGAAAATATTTTGATTCCTAATTCTTAGAAATAAACAGTCCAGGTTGAAGCACATTTACCATTGTTGATCCACTCACTCAACATCCCATTGCAACATTATCTAAAGTCATGTTCCACCTAACGCGTTGTCACTAACCGTCGTACAGACACAGATCCTCTTACTCAAAGTAATTTACAGTGGAGGCTGAGGTTCCTGCACAACAGATTTTCATGGTATTTCATCTGCTGGCTAACTTCTTTAAATGCCTATTACTGAATACTGTTGGTCACTTAGAGTAAAATCTGTCCAAAAGCTTGGTGATTGTTTTCGAACCAGATACTCATTTCCTGGCTTATTTCTCTTAACTTTTGAAAAAAAAGTTTTAAATTTGTTTTTAGCTGTCTTTACCACAACAATTATTTAAAAACACACCATACTGGAGAAGCTCAGCTGGTCAAGCAGTGTCCTTTATAAGCAAGGGTAAAAATACAGAACTAGCCTTTGAGGCTTGAGCCCTTCATCAAGGAATGGAAAAATGTCAGCAGGCATCCGATCAATAGAGTGGGTGGGGGGGAGGTGTGGTTGCAAAGGCAGGAGGTGATAGATGGAAAAGGGGGAGAGGGGACAGCAGAGATCAAGGGGAGGAGGGATGGCTAGGGGAAGGGAGGGAGGAGAACTGGAAAGGGGATGGGAAGGGGGAAGAGGAGAGCAGGTTAGCAGACTCCGGATATTAATGCCATCTGGCTGGAGAGCGTCCAGATGGAAAATTGGGGGTTGTTCCTCCAACTTACAGGTAGTCTTAGTGGGATAGTACATGAGGCCATGGACAGACTCAGGAATGTGTGACTGTGACACAGAACTGAAATGGTTGGCCACTGGGAGGTCTCTGTCACTGGTGCGGACAGAGAGAAGGTATTCAGTGAAGTGATCTCCTAGTCTGTGCCACAGATGTAGAGGAGGCTACAAAGGGAGCACTGGATACAGTAAATCAGTCCTGTGGATACACAAGTGAAGTGTTGCTTCACTTGAAAGGCCTTTTTGAGGCCCCGCACTGTGGTGAGGGAGGAGGTGTGGGTGCAAGTGTGGCCACTCCTGCGGCCACAGGGGAAGGTGTCAGCGGGGGAGGGGGGAGATTGGTGGGGAATCACGGAGGGAGTGGCCCCTATGGAAGGCAGAGAGGGGAGGAGAGGGGAAGCTGTGACTAGTAGTGGGGATCCTGTTGTAAGTGCCAGAAATTCTGGAGGATAATGTGTTGGATGTGGAGGCATGTGGGGTGTTAGGTGAGCACAAGGGGAATTCTATGTTTGTTGTATTTGGGGGCAGAGGGGAACAGAGCAGATGAGTGGGAAATGGAGCAGATGTGGGTGAGGGCTAGATTGATGGTGCTGGAGGGGAAGCCACGTTTGTGGAAATAGCAGTCATTTTGGAAGATCTGGACTGGAAGACCTCATCTTGGGAACAGGTGCAGTGGAGATGGAGACATTGAAAGGGTTGGAGTCCTTGCAGGGGACAGGGTGTTAGGAAACATAGTCCAGGTAGTTGTGGGAGTTAGTGGGTTTGTAATATATGTCGGTGGAAAGCTGAGATGGAGACAGAGAGACCCAGGAAGGGGAGAGTGTTGACCAGGTGAGTTTGAGATCGGGGTGGAAGTTGGCCACGAAGCTCATTGCGGGTGCATGAGGCAGCCCAGCATTGTGTGTTTTTATTTCAATCATGATGACTACAGATTTTCATGTTTTAATTTTAACACTCATTTAAGATTTTTTTTTACTGTGCAGTCACCGTGATCTACCCACTTAACCAGTGCTGAATGTGTCATTTCTGTGCTTGGACCTTAACTTTCTGTCTCAAGACATTAATTGAAAGAGATGGGAATGTTTTCTGGTGAAGAAGAGTTTTTTTCCTGAAGAAATAAAATCTTGATTTTGTCTTTAGTTGTATTTCTAGTAGAGTTTGGTTGAGTTTTTCATCTATGTGAGCATGCAAATGAGAAATCACGCAAATAATAAAAGGTCCTGTCATGTTTCACGTGACTTTTAAATCGGAATTTGACCTGATCAAGTTCTGTATGATATTATAGAAAATTAAAAACACCACGCACAGTAGATAGAATTATTAACTCTGTAAAACAGCCCTGAAGCAGTGACTCAATATGTGTCTTTAAAACTGAAATATTTGACAGCAGTTCCAATGTACTCGCAAGCAGCTGGTTTGACAGAGACGGTGAATGTAACTACAAGCTGATTTTAAAGAGGAAACGGAACATGAATGTGTATTTGTTTCAGTCAAACCTTACTTGATTTTTTAAATCTGTTTGTTTCTTAAAAGGCCCAACATTCTACTTTGCTCTCGTCGTCTGAGAGTATGAATATATTTTGTAAATTCATAACTGAGATCAATATAGCTTGTGCAATTTTAGTACTTTCCAGTTTTGATGTACTTGCTGATGGATTTAGCTGAGTTGAATACTGACTGTGTTTTATGTTGTGTTGAAATGAGGACTTTAAAAGACTGAACAAGTAAGGTATTCTGTTGATATTCTAACAATGGAAAAAGGACATATCCTCATCACAAAAGTTTCACTGAGGAAACTTTAACATTGGATTTAGAATATATAAAACAAATAAACTCACTTGGGTGTATGCAACACCATCAAATTCACAGGGCATATTATTTTAAAAATATCACAAAGCTAAAAAACTGTTGGAAATATCAAAAATAGCTCACAGAATTGAAATACTGATGTTGTGATTGTAGTAAAACACACCCAGATGCTGGTGGAACTCAGCTGGTCTCGCAGCGTCCATGGGAGACAAAGCTATGTCACCCACGTTTCGGGCCTGAGCCCTTCTTCAAGGAATGAGCAGAATCAGCCAGAAGCAGGAAATCTCCGAAAGTTGCTAATTCTGCTCATTCCTTGAAGAAGGGCTCAGGCTGGAAACGTGGGTGACATAGCTTTGTCTCCCATGGACGCTGCGAGACCAGCTGAGTTCCTCCAGTATCACAATTACATGTGACTGCAGACGTTCATGTTTCACTTGAATTCTATGATGCAACCAGCAAAAATAATTCCAGATGGGCACCTACTGGACACCTTTTTTTAAACAACCTGTGGCAACAGACATTTTAAATATTTCTGCCAGAGCCCTTGCAATTTCTACATTAGCCTTCCTTAAGGTCCGAGAGAAGATTTTGTCAGGCCCTGTGGATTTATCCACCTGTGGCGGTGTTAACTGGCCCTGTATGTACCACTGTGCTGGCGGGGCAGCTGCAGAAGATGGTGCCGTCGGGGCTTGCTCACTGCCTCGTGGCTTAGGCTCATGCCACAGGCCATGTGATGGCATCACCGCTGTGTGGGGCAGAACTCTCGTTGGCCTTAAAGGGGCGCGTGCGAAATTCTACTGGAAATCCCACTGGGTCTAGTGGTGTTTTCTGTGTGTAGCAGCTGCTACATTGGTGACCCCAATGAGCCCAGATGATATCTAGTCGTCAAACATGGATTCATTGGCAATCAGCGCCATCTCAGTTAAGCTCCCTCCTTTCTGGACCCACTGGTCCCGCACGTAGTTCGGGCAGGCGGAGGCACAGTTTTGGCTCTGGCAGATCACCTTGCACTCCACCATGTTCTACCACATGGTGAGTATCCTCAATGAAGAAGCGGCAGCCAGAGTGGATGACCTGATCCCCGAGGAGGGCAAGGACATCACCCTCAAAACCCTCCACCTCAGCACCTTCGGGCTCTTCCATCGGTAGTGCGCGGCCAGGTTGATGCACCTCGATGGCCTAGGGGACAGAGCCCCATCCACATTGATGGATGAGATGCTCACACTGGCAGAAGGTCACAAACCCTGCCTGATGTTTGAGCAAGCCTTCCTCAAACAAATGCCGGAGGACATACAGCTCCTGCTAGTGGACAAGGAATTCTCTGATTCCAGGAAGGTCACAGCCCACGTCGATATGCTGTGGTGGATGGAGAGAGAGAATGAGGCCACCATGAACCAGGTCACCCACCCTGAACCCAGTTGACCACAGCCTGCCCCTAGACAAAAGATCGAGGAGCACCAGTTGACCTGGTGCTTCTATCACCAATGCTGGAGAGCACAAGCCCACAAATGCCGCCAACCCTGCTCGTACCAGGGAAACGACTGGGCCAGCCGCTGCTGATGGGTGCGATGGCTGGCCACATGAACAGCCTCCTCCAAGTGGTGGACAAGACCAATGGTCGGTGTTTCCTGGTGGACACTGGAGCAGAGTTGAGCGTGCTGCCTTCGACCGCCCTTGAGACCCACATGAGAGTATGAGGCCCAACCTTGCGGGCAGCGAACAGCATTGATATTAAGACCTTCAGCACACGGATTGTTCAGGTACACCTCGGGCAGGATAAATACTGTTGGAAGTTCCTACTGGCCACGGTGAGAACTGCGCTGTTAGGAACCGACTTCCTTTGGGTGCACAGCCTGCTGGTCAACCTGAACGGCAAGAGGCTTGTGCATGCCCATACCTTACAAACCCTACGTCTCGAGCCGTCTAATGCACACAGGCCAGGGATAGCAACCATCTGCATGCCCAAGGACGAGTACTCCCGTATCCTTGACGAGTTCCTCGACATCTCACGGGCCACAGTTCTCTGTCTTCGTGCCACAACATGGTGCCTATCACCACACAGGGCCCTCCGATTCATGTCAAGGCCAGACGACTGTGGCCGTAGAAGCTGCAGTTGGTGAAAGAGTTCTCCTGCCTCCAGGAGCGTGTCATTGTCTGCAGGTCGGTTAGCCCCTGGGCATCTCCCCTGCACATGGTCCCCAAGACCTCTGGGGGTTGGCGCCTGTGTGGGGACTACTGCTAGCTCAACAACACAACTACACCTGATCGCTACCCCATCCCCCATCCAGGACTTCACGGCCAACTTGCACAGCGCCAAGGTGTTCTCTAAGGTTGACTTAGTCAGGGGCTACCACCAGAACCCCGTACACCTTGATGACATTGACAAGACCGCCATCATCACCCCGTTTGGCCTGTTTGAATTCCTGCGGATGCCGTTTACCCTAAAGAACACAGCCCAAACCTTACAGCGGCTCATGGACACAGTGGACAGAGACTTGGACTTCGTGTTCATCTATATCGACAACATCCTCATTGCCAGTCGAGATCACAATGAGTACAAGACCCACCTCCACACACTGTTCGCCCTCCTGGCTGAATTCAGCTTCACCGTCAACGTGGTCAAATGTCAGTTCGGGAAAGAGTCGCTACAGTTTTTGGTCCATACCATCACCATAGATGGGGCAGCGCCATCGCAGGACAAAATCAGGGTCATACAACAGCAGTTCCCCAGGCCGGACACTCTCAAAAGCCTGCAGGAGTTCACCTGGATGGTCAACTTCTACCATCGTTTTATCCAGGGGGCCGCACGTATAATGCGCCCACTGTTCGCTCTGATCACCTCTAAACAAAAGACACTCGAGTGGTCGAAAGAGGCCAAGACAGCCTTTACCCAGACCAAGGCAGCCCTTGCGAGCACCACCCTGCTGGCCCACCCCCGACCTGACGCCCACACAGCACTCTCCGTGGATGCATTTGCCACGGCAATCAGGGTGTCCTAGAGCAAGAGGTCAACGGGCAGTGGGGCCCCCTGGCATTCTTCAGCCGGCACCTCTGACCACTCGAGTTGAAGTACAGCGCGTTCGACTGAAAATTCCTGGCTTTGTACCTCGCGATCAGGCACTTCTGCTACTTACTGGAGGGCAGACTGTTCACTGCTTTCACAGACCACAAGCCACTCGCTCAGGCCCTCGTCATGGTCAGCACGCCAGCAATGACACCTTTCCTATATCTCGGAGTTCACTACCGCCAACCGACACCAGGCGAGTAAGGACAGTTTCGTTACCGACGCACCTTTCAGACCGACCATCCACAACTTGTCCCCTGGCCTGAACTACGTCCAATTAGCTCAGGTCCTGAGGGACGATGAAGAGATGCAGGCCCTTCGCACTGCCATCACCCGCCTGCGCCTTGAGGACCTGAAGCTGCCAGGCAGCCACGACATGGTGCTGTGAGATGTCTTAACAGGCTCGCTGCGACTGATAGTCACCCTGCAGTGGAAGCAGGAGGCATTCTGGGCGATCCACGACCTGGCTCACCCCTCAGTCAAGACGACGGTGCGCATGGTGGCGGAACATTTCGTCTGGCATGGGTTAAAGAAACAAGTGGCCCAGATGGCAAGAAATTGTACGCATTGCCAAGCATCCAAAGTTCAGCGCCATGTCAAAGCCCCAATGCAGCATTTCGACCCACCAGCCAGAAGGTTCAACCATCTCCATGTTGACATAGTGGGCCCCCTACCAGTGTCCAGGGATACCCACTACCTCCTGACCGTGGTCAACTGGACAATGAGGTGGCCAGAAGCCATCCCCCTCAAGGATACTCCTGCCGAGTCCTGCGCCAGAGCCCTGCTCGCGAACTGGGTCACACGTTTTAGCATCCCAGCCCACATGACCAGTGAAAGGGGCACTCTGGCGAACCTCTTGGGGATCCAGCTCCACCACACAACAGCCTATCATTCCCAAGCGAAGGGACTCAGAACGTTTCCACCGACACCTCGCGGCGGTTCTCATGGCGTGGCTGAGAGGTCCCAACTAGGCAGACAAGGTGCTGTAGGTCCTTCCTGGGATTCGAACAGCTCTGAAAGAAGACCTCCAAGTCTCATCCACAGAGTTCGTCGACGGAGTACTGCTGTCGCTGCCAGGGGAGTTTCTTGGAGCAGACGCCGAGCTGGGAGGTGAGACCCCGGTGTTACTCATGAACCTCCATAACAAGCTCACCTCATTAACACCCCCACCGCCAACCCACCATGGCGAGCATCTGGCGAACGTCCCCAAAGAGCTGGACTCTACAGAGTTCGTTTTCATCTGGCAAGGCCTGCAGCACCCGTATGAGGGCCTGTACAAAGTCCTCCAGTGATCGGGAAAAGCCTTTACTCTGGACATTGGGGGAAGGGAGGAACTTTTCACAGTTGACCGCCTAAAGCCGACACACGTGGACTTGAGCCAGCCCGTGCAGATGGCACAACCCAAACGGAGGGGCTGATTGCTCAAGTGGTGGGTTGCATAAGCCAGTTCTGTGGGGGGGGGGGTTGTGTGGCGGTTGTAAGCGAACCGCCCCGTTTGTCCAACCACGCTGGCGGGGCAGCTGCAGAAGATGGTACTGTCAGGGCTTGCTCACTGCCTTGTGGCTTAGACCACTGCTCGCGCCACGGGCCACGTGGTGACATCACCACTGCGCGGAGCAGAACTCCCGTTGTCCTTAAAGGGGCGCGCATGAAATTCAAATAAACAGTTCTACTGGAAACCCCACCAAGTCTAGTGGTGTTTTCTGTGTGTAGCAGCTGCTACACACCCTTGCTTTTTTTTTGAATATTTTATTTTAGTTTTCACAGACTTACTAAGTCTAATAAACAAAGCCATCCATGTACATATTCATACCCAAAGTGCATATTTGTCCCCACCCCCCTTCCCCCAGCGAATACATCGAAACCTGTAATGAAAAAGAATGATGGTGGCAATGCCATTTAAAAGAAAACACTAAAAAGGAAAGAAAGGAACTTGAAAGAAAATTAAGCACCCTTATTTGCTTTAAGGCAGCAAGCACCCCCTCCTCTTTAATCTGTATTGGTTCCGTGACCTCACTGCTTGTTTTCCTTATTTCTCAGAACTCTTGTCAGTTTCCTGAACAAATCCAATTTAAGATCTCCCCAATGCCTTTTGTCTCCATGCATTGCCGACCTCTCTGATCTTCAAGAGGTCTAATTTTGTCCGTTTCTATATCTGTAGAAGCCCTTAGGATTTTCCTTCACCATGTCTGCCAACACAACCTCATGTCCTTAAATTGTTTGTACTCCTCAGGTACCTCATTGGTGGCCTATATCTGCTATACAGCTCTCACTTCTTCTTCACCTGATTCCCAATATCACTCTCAAACCAAGTTTCCTTAAGCCTTTGAACTTTGTCTTTAATCCTGACGGGAACCCAATCTCTGTCTCTCAAAATTTCACCTCTGAAGGCCTCCCACTTATCAAACACACTCTTGCCAAAAAAACAATCTGTGCCAATCCATGCTGACCAGATCCTTCCTCAGCCTCTCAGAATTACCCTTTCTCTAATTAGAATCTCAGCCCAAGGACCAGATCCATCCTTCTCCAGGTTTAAAAATAATATTTACACACAAATTCAAAATCTCCTACTTCCAAAAACACATTTGATTATTCAAAAATAATTATTGCTCTGTATTAGGTTTCAAGTATACTGATTAAAATAGTCACTATCTTTAGAATTTCATAGTAAATATCTATTGAAACGTTGTTTGGTCTAAATGTACAAAATATGATCATAACAGGAAATGCTGATCTACTATTTTCTTGGTTCCATGATTTGTTTGTTGATGTCAGTCCCCTCATCGTTTTTTGATGTTTTTTAGTGTTCTCATGTTTACAGTGCAGTGAAATGGGATTCACTAGAAGTGTCCTGTACTGACGACTGGTCCTGCCTCCTGCTCCTCCCCCTGGGAGCCCGTGTATAACCCTGGTTTCCCACCTAAACCCTGAATCCCTCTGAACCCTACTTGTGTTGTAAGCTAATAAAAGCGTTAGTTCTCCCTCTAATCGAGTGTGAGCTTTTATCTGCGCTACATACAGTAAACCTTGTATTCACTTGACTTCAACTCTAAGATTTTTCTGTTTTCAATTTTAAATGTCACAGGAGTAAAGGATAATTCTTCACTTGAAAGTTATGTTGGGGTAGTGACTAAAATTGTAAATGTAAGGTATCGATTAGTTCATTATAATTTTATTCATCAATTATATTTAACTGCATAAATATTAAAATATTAATTTTATTTCTTCAGATTTATGTTTTAGATGTCATAAGAATGTGGAGGTTTTTTTTAACAGGAGGAGTTTTTAGAAGTTATTCTGAAAGTGAAATTTTCATTAGATCCTTTGGTATTTTTGTTGGGTTGAGTTTAGAATTAAAATTAAATAGATTTCAAATTGCATTTTTGAGATTGGCATTAGCTGTGGCTAGAAAATGTCTGGCAATTACTTGGAAAAATGAGACTGGTTTGAATATCCAGAGATGGCATCTGGAGTTGAAGTCTTGTCTTCCATTGGAGAAGATAACATAGAATTTGCGTGATAATTATTTTTTTTATCGTAAAACTTGGAGCCCGTATTTGGATTATATGAGGTTGAATTTTTAAATCCCCTCGCCGCACAGTAGGGGTGTTACTCCATCCATGGAATTAACTGATGAATTTTGTTGTTATGGGTGATCTCCTCCTTATTTACCTTGCTTTCTTCTTTTGATGTAGAGAGGTGGGTTGGGGAAGGGGGGTGGGGGGGGGGGGGTTAGTTTTGTATGTATTTTTTTGGAATTTTGGATGAAGTTTTATACATTAATTGTATGTTTCAATATCTGCATCATGAATTAATAAATAAAATCTACAAAAAACAAAGTTATTGGGCCATACAGCTTGGAAACAGGCCATTCTGCTCACCGCATGCATGCGAATCAGTGGGCATTCATCTGGAAATATATTGGCTGGTTTGGGAATTCATGTGAAACATGAAAATCTACAGATGCCGTGATTTTAGTAAAAATACACAGTAAATGCTGGAGGAACTCAGCCTATCTTGCAACGTTCATAGGAAGTAAAGATATGCTACCAACGTGTTGAGCCTGAGGCCTGAGCAAAGAGCAGGAAGGCATCAGAATAAAGACTGAAGACTGGCATGGGGAGGAGCCCAGACCAACAAAAGGGATTAATTGGATATGATAAATGGAAAGGTGAGAATTGATTTTGGCTCCATGAGGCTGAGGGAAAAGGGAAGAAAGGAAGAGATAGAGCTGGGGAAAGGTGACAGGAGGAAAGAGAAGTGGAGGGGATTTAATGGAAACCTGAGAAGTCTATGTTAATCCCATCCAGTTGGACAGTGCCCAGACGGAAGATGAGATGGTGTTCCTCCAATTTGCAAGGGAAATTCAAGTGCCCAGTTCAGAAGCCTGTGGAAAGTAGTGAACATAGCCAGATCTATCACAGGCTCCAACCTCCCATCCATTGAAGACGTCAAGGAGGCAGCCAACATCATAAAGGATCCTGGCCACAACCTTTTCTCACTGATGCCTCCAGGCAAAAGGTACAGAAGCCTGAAAACCAGCACCTCTTGGTTCAAGAACAGATTCTTTCCAAAAGCTATCAGATTTTTAAACCTCCCCTTACTACCCTAATCACGGACACACTCCTCAGACAACACAAAAGGCTGTTTGCACTACTCCAAGTCACTTTCTTCCACTCGGATTTCGGTAAACATTTATGATCTATGTATCTTCTGCATTTCAGAATCAGAATTTATTGTCATGAACAAGTCATGAAATTCAGTGTTTTCAGTGCATAAAAAGTAAGGCAGTGTTTTTGGTTCATTATTCATTCAGGAATCTGGTGGCAGTGGGGAAGAAGCTGTGCTTGTGTCGTTGAGTGCTCGTCTTCAGGCTCTACCTCCTTCACAATTGTAGCAGAGTGAAGAGGGTATGGCCTGGGTTGTGGGAACCTTGAAAATAGTGGCTGCTTTCTTAAGACACCGCCTCATGTAGATGTCCTTGATGGACTGAAGTCTGGTGCCTGTGATGTCACAGGCCGAGTTACAAACCCTCTTGTGTTTATTCTTGTCCTGAGATTTGGTGCCTCCGTATCAGGTAGTGAAGCAACCAATTGATTGTAGGTTTAAGTGGACAGAGTTGAAGTCATTTGCTTTTAACATTATAGATGTGAAGTGGTTTTGAAGTAAGAAAACAGCAATGATTTCATGTCATGTGATGAGACATTTTCAGAAAACATTACTGCAAAAAGAGTAGTTTTGAAACCAGCTGAAGGTACTTGACCATCACAAAATGGTCACACAGGATTGAAATGAAGTAACAATCCTTTGGAAAAGGAAGGCTGCTTGTGTTCTCCTTATAAAAACGAGGAACACCAAAAAAGTGAATTTGAAGAATTTAGCCACTTCCGCTTTCTCTTTGAAAAGAGGACAGATTCATCATGACCATTTCTACATGGCCATGAAACCCTTGCCTGGGTTTGTGAAATCATTGCGGTAGAAAAACAAATTCAAAATTTCCATGCAAGAGAGGAAAATCATTCGTATGAAGAAACAATTATTTGAAAACAAACCTACAAGAAATTTGTAAGTTTTCAGAGGTTTGATGCCTCACACTTATTCTATAATTGCTTGTTCAAAAGGGACGGACTCCACTTGAACTGGAGGGGGACCAATGTGCTGGCAAGCAGATTTGCTAGAGCTTTGGGGGATGGTTTAAACTAGTTTGGCAGGGGGGTGGGGAACAGAGTGTGAGAGCAGAGTCAAGGAAGCATGGCCACCTAGATAAGAATAAAAACGATAACAAAGGTAGGATGGAGATTAGGGTAGAAGATAGAAAAGAGAATGTATGTGAGGGTCATTCTCTGAATTGCATATATTTTAATGCAAGAAGCATAGTGAACAAGGTAGATGAGCTGAGAGCATGGATAGATACTTGGGGTCACGATATTGTGGCAATTAGTGAGACCTCTGGGGAGTATTGAGTGGGACAGGATATTTTCAAGTGAGGGTGTAAATGAGAATGGAGGATATTCAAAAAAGAAATTTTGAGGGTACAGAGTAGTTATGTCCCAGTCTGGATCAAAGGAAAGGCTGGAAGTCATAGGGAGACTTGGTTTTCGAGGAATATTGGAAATTTGGTTAGGAGAAAAAGGGAGGTGTACAAGAGGTATAAAGAGCAGGGAGTTGAGAAGTTGAAGGAGGACTACAAGGAGTGTAGAAGGAATCTTAAGAAAGAAATTAGAAAGGCCAAAAAAAGGCACGAAGAGGCTTTGGCAGACAGAGTAAAAATAAATCTAAAGGGTTTCTATAAGTGCATTAAAAGATTAGTGAGGGATAAAATTGGACCCCTTGTAGATAGCGAGGGTAGGCTGAGTGAGAAGTCAAAGGAAATGGGGGAAATTTTGAATGATTTCTTTGCCTCAGTATTCACTAGGGAAAAAAATATTGAACCAGTTGAGGTAAAGAAAAATAGTGGGGAGGTCATGAAGCATATAAGGATAACCGAGGAGGTAGTGATGGCTGTGTTGAAAAAGATAAAGGTAGATAAATCTCCGGGACCGGACAAAATATTCCCAAGGACACTCAGGGAGGCTAGTGGACAGATAGTGGGGCCATTAACAGAGATATTTAGGATGTCACTAGCCACGGGAGTAGTGCCAAAGGATTGGAGGGTGGCGCATGTGGTTCCGCTGTTTAAGAAAGGGTCTAAATGTAAACCTGGGAATTATAGGCCCATGAGTCTGATGTCTGTGGTGGGCAAGTTGATGGAAAGTGTTCTGAGGGATGGTATTTACAATTATTTGGAGGTACAGGGATTGCTAGGGAGTAATCAGCATGGTTTTGTCAGGGGTAGATCATGCTCGACAAACCTGATTGAGTTTTTGGAGGGGGTTACGAAAAAGATTGATGAAGGGAAAGCTGTGGATGTTGTCTATTTAGACTTTAGTAAAGCTTTTGGAGGTTAGGAAAAAAGGTGGAGGCATTAGGTATAAATAAGGAGGAAGTGAAATGGATTCAGCAATGGTTGGATGGGA